>NC_141041.1:4635000-4677500 GCF_052040795.2 Danio rerio
GTTCCAGACTTAGTCTTGGTACCAACTAATCTAACGTAAGTGCACAAATATATTAATGTAAAGCTTCCTGTAGCAAATATGAATGTGAAAACGGAGATCTGTGAGGGGTGTACTCATGTATGCTGAGCATTTGTAGGTGTGTACAACTGTGCCTGTGTGTGTGAGTGTGAAAGACTGTAGGCGTGTCCTCAAAGTGAATCATTAATTCCTCTTATTCTCTTTGAACCCTAAGGATCTCCGTCATCTTTCCTGTTCTCTCTGTTCTTCCTCCGTCTCTCCTTCTCTATCTGTCTTTCTGCTGCTCTCTGATGTTCGGCTGAATTGCGTTCAGATTCAGTGGTTTGACGATGATGAAAGCGGCCCATGAAAAATGAAGAAGACATAACGAGGGATGTAGCGCAGAGACAATGCAGAGAGAGAGAGAGCGAGCGAGGGATGACTGACATTTTAGAGAGTTAGAGAGAAAGAGAGCGAGAGGGACTTTTCTGCTGAAGTTTCTGTACTTACTGGAACCAGAAGAAGAACCAGCCAATGCCTGAGAACCTGAAACACACACAGAAAGAGAGAGTTTGTTGTATTAGTGCTCATCCAAAAGCTTTCTACATAGACAGCTGCCTACTAAGGGCACATTCTCTCTGAAAGGGAACATCATGAGTGACTGATTTGGAACATTCGACATCAGAGACATAAATAACACACAGGCTTCCCCTATTAGTGTCATATCCAGTATAAATAATTCAAGACATTTGATTTAAATATTAATGCTGCCATCTTTTTTATTCCATAAGGGAAAGTGTTTTTATAATCCATATATAGTATAGTAAAATTTTATATGTATGTGTATATATATATATATATATATATATATATATATATATATATATATATATATATATATATATATATAAACATTTTTATATATATATATATATAAACATTTATATATACACTGACCGGCCACTTTATTAGGTACACCTGTCCAACTGCTCTTAACGCAAATTTGAGAAAAAGAGAAAATATCCAGTGAGCGGCAGTTCTGTTTGTGCAAATGCCTTGTTGATGCCAGAGGTCAGAGGAGAATGGCCAGACTGGTTCCAGCTAATAGAAAGGCAACAGTAACTCAAATAAGCACTCGTTACAACCGAGGTCTGCAGAAGAGCATCTCTGAACACACAACACGTCCAACCTTGAGGCGGATGGGCTACAGCAGCAGAAGACCACACCGGGTGCCACTCCTGTCAGCTAAAAACTGGAAACTGTGGCTACAATTCACACAGGCTCACCATTTAATTTATTAGTTTTTTTTATTAATTTATTTTATAAATTAACTTATTTGTTTGTTAATTTATTTGTAAATGTATTTAATTATTTGTTACTTTATTTATTTATTTGTTAATTTATATTTGTATAATTTTGCTTATTTGTTTTTATCTATATGTTTATTTATTTGTTGATCTATTTATTTGTTAATTGGTTTTAATTTTGTAATTATTTATTTGTTAATTATTTATTTTATTTTTTATTTTTATTTGTTAATTTATTTATTTGTTAATTTATTTATTTGTTAATTTGTTAATTAATTTATTTGTTAGTAAGTTTATTTATTTATTTTTAATTTGTTTATTTATTTGTTAATTTGTTAATTAATTAATTTGTTAGTAAGTTTATTTATTTATTTTTAATTTGTTTATTTATTTGTTAATTTGTTAAAATTAAGTTTAAATATATATTTTTGTTTGTTTTTAGGGTCAGAAAATAATATTTGAAAAAAATTTGACAATTGAAAATATGAACATTGATTTCTGCTGCCACATTTGGATGGTCGGGTCAGAATTTGGCATCAACAACATGAAAGCATGGATCCATCCTGCCTTGTATCAATAGTTCAGACTGCTGGTGGTGGTGTAATGGTGTGGGGGATATTTTCTTTGCACACTTTGGGTCCATTAGTACCAACTGACCATCGTGTCAACACCACAGCCTACCTGAGTATTGTTGCTCACCATGTCCACTCATCTTCTGATGGCTACTTCCAGCAGGATAACACGTCATGTCATAAAGTGTGAATCATCTCAGACTGGTTTCTTCATGTGACAATGAGTTCACTGTACTCAAATGGCCTCCACAGTCACCAGAACTCAATGCAATAGAGCACCTTTGGGATGTTGTGGAACGGGTGATTCACATCATGGATGTGCAGCCGACAAATCTGCAGCAACTGTGTGATGCTATCATGTCAATATGGAGCAAAATCTCTGAGGAATAGTTCCAGTAGCTTGTTAAATCTACGCCATGAAGGATTAAGGCAGTTCTGAAGGCAAAAGGGGGTCCATGATGGTACTAGTAAGATGTACTTAATAAAATGGCCGGTAGGTATATACTGTATATATATTCTCAAAGTAATCTGTTAACCTCAAGTAATGAGTTAATAAGAACAAAATGCAGATTAATGTGAATAAAAAATGTAATGCTATGTGAATATTAATGAAACAATTATTCAACATGGGACATGAAAAATAAAAATTGTCAGTGTTGATTTAATGTCAACTTAATAACCATATTTGTATGCATATATTAAATTATACAATCAAACAGCAGTATTAATTATTTTTAATTAATATTTTCCAAATGGCGTGACATGATTGTTCAGTGGTTAGAACTATCGCCTCACAGCAAGAAGGTTGCTGGTTCGAGTCCCAGCTGGGTCAGTTGGCAATTCTGTGTGGAGTTTGCATATTCTCCTAGTGTTGGTGTGGGTTTCCTCCGGGTGCTCTGGTTTCCCCCACAGTCCAAACACATGCGCTATAGGGGAATTGGATAAATTAAATTGGCTGTAATGTATGAGTGGAAATGAGTGTGTATGAGTGTTTCCCAATACTGGGTTGCAGCTGGGTAGGCATCGGCTGTGTGAAACATATGCCGGATAAGTTGGTGGTTCATTGTGCTGTGGCGACCCAAGATGAATTAAGGGACTAAGCTGAAGGGAAATAAATAAATAATATTTTGCAAATAAAGCCAGCATAATAAATAAATAGTGCTTTACACATTAAATGCATTTATCTGTAACAAACGTTGCAACATTCCATGCTAAAATTTGGATTTGTCCATTTTTATTTCATTTTTAAAAATTTTTTATATTAAGCATTTATTAAATATTCTAAGTTTATATATTTATAAAACAATCAAATAGCTGTTTTTATCATTTTCTCTACACTTGTTGCAATGCATTTGGGTATTCTGGCCTTTTTTTGTCCAATCTGGCTAAATCAAGGCAGAACAGTCCATAATTAATGCTTTACATGCATTTCTAATAAATGCCACAACATTGACTGAAAAAAAAGAATTTTCAATATCGAGTTCATGTTGGCTTTAAAAAACATTGTAAATAAATTATAGACATAATCAAACAGCAGTTTTAATCAGGTATTATGGACTTTTTGCCAAAGATTCTGTCCAAACAGAGGTAGAATAATAAATAATTAATGCTCTACAAGTGGAATGCTTTAATTTATAATAAACCCAACAAAACATACATAACATACTAACCACCATTTTATTTATTATTGGTTTAAATAGATATTAAGGAAATATAACATTTTTATTTGTTTATCTGTTTAATTAATAAATTTATTTATTTGTTAATTTATTTGTTTTTATTAATTTATTTGTTAGTTAATTTAATTGTAAATGTATTTAATTATTTGTTACTTTATTTATTTGTTAATTTATATTTTTTGCTTATTTGTTTTTATTTATGTTTATTTAATTGTTAATCTATTTATTTGCTAATTGGTTTTAATTTTGTAATTATTTATTTATTTGTTAATTAATAAATAAATAAATAAATAGCACTTCCTGCTTTGCTACTGTTCGGACGTCTTTGCCTACTGCTCCGCTCTTTGCATTCTTGCTTTTATATTTTATATCCTAATTTTAACTCGAGCCCATCAGCACAGCGCTCAAAAACACAGCTTGAAGATCAGCATCGATTCTACAAACTGTCTGGAGTATAGCTTTACTAACAAGAGGGGAATTACCGTCTTTACAGAGCTGTTATCAATAGTAACCTCTGAACTTGACAATTTTAGTATTGCTGGGGATTTTAATATTCACATTGATAATCCAGAAATCAATGCTGTAAAAGATTTGATGATAGTTTTAATACTTTTGATCTGACTCAGCACGTTCAAGGACCCAAACACAATCGTGGACAAACTCTTGATCTACTTATAACTAAGGGTTTACACATTTCATCGACTGTTGTTAAGGATGTTGCATGATCTGATCATTTCTGTATTTTCTTTGATTTATTGATCATTCCAGCTATCAAAGACAGATCTGTCTCTGTCAGAAAGAGATTCATAAATGAGAACACCAGTGAGCTGTTTATAAAGGCCATATCGCTAGCACCAAGTATATCTGCAGACTCTGTTGATTCTCTTCTTGATTTGTTTACCTCTAAAGTTAAGATTGTCATAGATGACAAAAAATATTTAATTATTATTTATTTTATCATTTTAAAATCAAAATATTAAAGTTACAACACAATAACTAACACATAAGCACATATTATTATTTATAAAACAGTAAAAAAGTGAATGAAAATGTAATGCATTATATTATGGCCCTTTTTTACCCCCTACATTTAAAAAATTAATCATTTTAAAATCAACATATTAAAATAACATCACAATAACTAACACATAAAACTAACATAATACAATTAAACCTTTAATAATTATAATGATACAATTAAACAATTATTATTTCTATTATTATAATTATTATTATTATTATTCATTAAATGTATATTTTTGAAAATAGCTAAAAATACATTGTAAAAGTCAAAAATATCCTTCATTCATTCATTCATTCATTTTCTTTTCTGCTTAGTCCCTTTATTAATCTAGGGTTGCCACAGCGGAATGAACCGCCAACTTATCCAGCATATGTTTTACACTGCGGATGCCCTTCCAGCTGCAACAGATCACTGGGAAACATCCATACACACTCATTCACACACATACACTACAGACAATTTAGCTTATTCAATTCACTTATACCACATGTCTTTGGACTGTGGGGGAAACCGGAGCACCCGGAGGAACCCACGCCAACATGGGGAGAACACGCGATCGCCACACAAAAATGCCAACTGACCTAGTCGGGACTTGAACCAGAACCTTGCAGTGAGGAGATTGTGCTACCTACTGCACCACCGTGACGCCCTAGTATTATTATCCATCCATTCATTTTCTTTTCCGCTTAGTCCCTTTATTAAGCTGTGGTCACACTGGGCTTTTTTTTTTTCCATAGACTTGTATTCATACGCACGTGAATGCATCAGACCGGAAACACGAGGTCATGCGTCAAGTTTCGCAGATTGCTGCGGTGCAAAATTCAAGCTTGGTGAACTCTGACCTGCGAAATCGCATCACTAGACTGCGTGAGACCAATCGAGGATCAAAACATGACCTCTCTGGACAGAAATTTAAAACATGGCGCAATCGCTCGCTTTTTTCATGTCTAATCATCTTGTTTAATCCCGCCTCTTTCGCAGCTCCGCAATTTCGCACACACAAACTCTAGTGTGACTGCAGCTTTAGTCTGGGGTCGCCACAGCGGAATGAACCGCCAACCAATCCAGCAAATGTTTTTACACAGCGGATGCCCTTACAGCTGCAACCCATCTCTGGGAAACATCCATACACACTCATACACTACGGACAATTTTAGCTTGCCCAATTCACCTGTATCACATGAGTTTGGACTGTGGGGGAAACCAGAGCACCCGGAGGAAACCCACACGAACGCAGGGAGAACATGCAAACTCCACACAGAAACGCCAACTGACCCGGCCGAGGCTCGAACCACCGAGTCGCCTCATATTATTATTATTATTATTATTAATATTATTGTTATTATATTGTAATTATTACACATTTCATTATTAATTATATAACATTTAAAAGTTGTCTAAAAATGTAAGGCATGAATATATTCTGGGCCATTTTTACCCCCTAAAAAGAGGCAAAGATGCATAAATAAGTCTTTAAATGCTATCTAGGTAGGAGGCTCACTAGGATTTGGATCAGATCTAGGGTTTGTCGTTCAGCCAGTGATTGGAGCAGATTCGGGAGGGTTTCTCTGCGGAGGTGTGTGTGCGCGTGTGTGTGTGTGTGTGTGTGTGTGTGTGTGTGTGTGTGTGTGTGTGTGTGTGTGTGTGTGCGTCTCTCCTCCTCTGTTCTCTGGGAATTGGCCAGTCTTGATCTTACTGTGAGCTGACAGCTCTGTGAAGTCTAAAAGGCTCTGCAGCGCTCGGCTCTGGAAGTGAAGTGAGTTGAGATCTGCAGTCTGTTCACTTCATCTGTGTGTGTGTGTGTTTGCACTGCCCTAGATTATTATTTTATCATGAGTGCTGCTGGTAAAATGGAGGCATGTTGTGTTCCAGAGGATCTCCCTTTGGATACTGTACTGAAGGGAGGAAAAAATGAAATTGGTGTTCATTTTCGTTTTATCCACTTTTCCTGGTGTCCTCATGTGCCTCTTCTTTTTCTCTCTTTCTTTTGTCTGGCTTTTGTTTCATCTCCGGTTTTTGAGCTCACAGGCGAGTCCCTCCTGATCGTTTTGTCCGAATGTTGAGGGATAAATGAGATCCGCGCGTCCGTCTGCTTTCACTGTGTGTGTCGGAGTGTAAAGATCTCTGAAGCTCGGAGGAATTCTGCTCCAGGAATTCTCGGCTCACAAAAATAATGAGGGGAATTTCACTGTGGCGAGTCCTGCGCTGCTGGAGGAGTTCAGATGTTTTTCTTTAATGAATTCTATTTTAGAGTAGAATAGAATATTATTGAATGGATTTGGTCTGTGTGAAATCTATTGCAGCTCATCTCCACCATGGAATAAATAAAGGATCATTATTGCAACTTTTATCTCACAATTCCAAGATATGTGTCTCTATTGCAGCATTTCATCTCCAGTAAAAAAGTAGTTTAACATGTGTCATTTCAGATTTAATAAAATATGATATGATTTAAATAATTGTAATACAATTAAATATATACATATACAGTTGAAGTCAGAATTATTAGCCCCCCTTTGAATTATTTTTGTTAAATATTTCCCGAATGATGTTTAACAGAGCAAGGAAATGTTCACAGTATGTCTGATAATATTTTTTCTTATTTTTTTAAAAGCCATTTTAAGGTCAAAATTATTAGCCCCTTTAAAATATATATTTTTTCGATAGTCTATAGGGCAAACCATCATTTTACATCTTGCCTAATTACCCTAACCTGCCTAGTTAACCCAATTAACCTAGTTAAGCCTTTAAATGTCAGTTTAAGCTGTATAGCTTATTATTTGTTTTTATTTTTATTTTACTTGTTTCTTTTATTCTTGTTTATGTAAAGCACTTTGAATTGCCATTGTGTATGAAATGTGCTATATAAATAAACTTGCCTTCCCTTGCCTATAGAAGTGTCTTGAAAAATATCTGGTCAAATATCATTTACTGTCATCATGGCAAAGAAAGAATAAATCAGTTATTAGAAATGAGTTATTAAAACTATTATGTTTAGAAATGTGTTGAAAAAATCTTCTCTCCGTTAAACAGAAACTGGGGAAAAAAATAATCCAGGGCTAATAATTCAGGGGGCTAATAATAAAAAAGGGAGTCCAACCAGGTACAAGTAAGGTGTACCTAATAAAGTGGCCGGTGAATGCATATTAGTGCAAGTAAAAAAATGAATAAGAAAATGAAAATGTAAAATATGACAGAACTAAGAGTTTGTTTTGCAATTTAGCTTTTTTATTTATTATTTTAAAGTCAAATCAATTCAAAATCGCAATTGTATTTTTGTGACTTTTTTTTGCAATGCATTTCTTCAAGCATTGCTATCAGGAGCAATCCCTTATAATCAGTGATTTGTCTCTCAATGTAAGTTATATGTAAATATCTTCCTGTGTATTTTACTCACATGTGTTTGGGGATCCGTTCGGAGTTGGTAAATACGATCCTGGTTTCCAGGTCTTGGCTTTATATCCTTTTTTGCAGCGCTGGCAGTCCTGGCCGGTGGTGTTGTGTTCACACTGACACTGTAAGTTGCCGTCCATATAAACACACTGAGACGAGTGGAGATTACATTTACACCTGAAACACACAAAGATTAGATTTTAATTATTAATAGCTTTAATATATTTAGTATATTTACAGTAGAAGTGACAATTATTTGCCCTTCTGTGATTTTTTTTTTCCGTTTAAATATTTCCCAAATGATGTTTAACAAAGCAAGGAATTTTTCACAGAATTTCCTATATTTTTTCTTCTGGAGGAAGTGTTATTTGTTTTATTTTGGCTAGAATAAAAGCAGTTTTTACCTTTTTAAAAGCCATTTTAAGCTCAATATTACATTTTTTACGATTGTTTACACTCCAAAATAAAAATTTCCACACAATTTGCAAAATTATACTCTAAGGAGCAAAACATCGCCACAGATTTGCACAACATTACACACAATGTCTCCTTCACTCTTTTTGCAAAACATTACACACAGTGATTTGTAAAACTCTAGACACATTTCAACACCTTAGACACCAATAAGGATTGTGAGGTTACTTCATTGCCATTACAAAGCCAATGACCATGCTAATGAACGAATTGGACAAACACATCCACAAAGCATGGAAGCACTCATGTGCTAATTTGAAAACGCAGCACTCGGGTGTGCTATAAAAGGCAGCAGGTGAGTTCACCTGTATTCATCAAAAATGGAATGAGCTAGAAGAAGAGTGAGAATGAGAGGGGGAGCTTGAAGAGGAGAAGGAGGAAGAGGAGGTAGAGGAAGAGGTAGCGAAGGACTTAGAGTTGATAGAACCTGAACAAAGAAGACGAAAACCAATTTTGACTCAAGAAATCCATGCAACACTTATTGACCATATTATCAACCATGGACTGACACTGATCAGAACTGGACAAAGAGCTCAATCAAATCTCAGCAGAAATACTGTATTTCTTGAATTGAAATAAATACTTGAAATATTCAGTCTGCAGCAACAGTGTTGTGCAGTGCTTGATGAGTTTATAGTGGGCCTATTGGTGTACATTCTCCCTATATCTCAAACTAATCATAAAGAATGTTCTGGGTTGGTCACTATTTTGTTTTGTCACCGAAATGATCCCTTGCATAATGTCTGGCAAAAAATCTAGCACATGCTATTTCCTAAAATTAGTTTTTTTTTTTTTTTTTTTTTTTTACAAATGTGTTTTTTATTCATCACAGCAGTGTGAAACTGTCTTCAATAGTGTCTGATCATTGAGGACTGTGTTGGTTAAATCCAAACTAATAGCATTTTTACAAATATGTAGCTGCGTCCCAAATCGCATACTTATGCACTATTCTACGCCATTTTGTAGTATAAGTAGTGCAAGTAGTGCGTTCACACTGAAAACTCTAAAAATAATAAGTGCACTTTAATTACCCGGATGATGCACTCATTCAGCCGCTAAAATGAAGTGTGTAATGATGGACACTTCACGCACTCAATGACCACAGGTTTGCTTATGTAGCGGAAGGGGCAGAGCTATCGAGCGCACATGTTGGATAACTTTATTTATTTTGGATGGTGAAAGCAAAATTCTTCTACGAGAGTGATTACAGCGCCTTCTGATGGTGAATGTGGTTATACTCACGGCAGGTATTATTTGATAATTCGGTCGTTTATTTCACTGATTTGGCAACAGTCAAACGTCATCAGAAAAACGGTTTGAATTTACGTTTAGTAAAAAATGTTCCTATTGGGACGACACTACAAACATATACTATGCTGTTGAGTGAGTAAGTGCATAAGTACATAGTGCATGAGTGCATAGTGTGCCATTTGGGACGCAGCTTGTGTCTATATTTTGACTGAAGTGTGCCATTTTGCAAACAAGCTATGAATTCTGCAAATTGAGTGTGCTGTTTGAATAATTGTGATTATGTTTTGAAAATAAGAACCCGATATTCAAAATTGTGTGTGAACAATTGAAAAAAAAATCTGTATTAGCCTCCTTAAGCAATATATTTTTCAATTGAGTGTGTAAAAAATTGTGAGTGAGTGCGAGTGTGATTGTGTATGTAAGCTTGTGTGTACTGTAACTGCATGTGTGGGGGAGTTTGTGCGTGTCATATTGCATGTGAGTTTTTTAACAATCTGGGTGCAAAGTCTCTAGTGCATTTCGCAAAAGCATTAAGGCCGTGTCTGAATACACTTTTGCTGTTTTAAGGAAGGATAAATACACTCTGCGCCGTGGCGCATGGTCTAACAGGGTTGAGCTTATTTGAGACACTGCTCGCTGCAGAGCCACTTGAGCTCCAGCGAGCTCCAACTCCTCCTCATATAAGCTGTTTTAATGCGTACACCCACCCCACATCGCTTGTAGAAGTGCAAGGAAGGAGGAGCTGGAGCTCAAGCTCCCCCTTCCTGGAGCTCAGCTCTGCCTAAGTGGCTCTACTTGGCTTGGCTACTTGAGCATTACTTGGCTTATTCTCTTAATGAGTTCTAGGTGTGTTTGAGCATAACGTACATTAAAACAATCAGAGTCTCATCTCTCATTCCCTTCAAGTCAGTTGCCTTAGCGCATTTGCTATTTACATGGTGGAATTTGTAAGTGGAAAAACTGAACACTTCACTAGAGAGAAAATAGTTAAACAGAGCATCTGCAGCGCGAGGATAAAGAACGAGCCTCCTCCATTCAGCCTCTTTACTTTCTCTTTTACTCTTTACTCCTTTACTTTCTGGCATAAGGAAACGGTGTTGTACACTCCACTAAAGACATTCATTAGCCTACATATTTGCTTTCATTTGTTCAACACAAAGATTTGTTTTAAAATTATTTCTAAATTCAGTTCTAATTTCCAGCAAATGAGTAAATGAGCAATAATAATGAAGTGTGGTCAATAAAGTGAGTTATATCCAAACCCCTCCTGTTCTTATGCCCCATATGGTGATGCAGATGTCTGCAAAACCCCACAGGTGGACAAATCTAAGCTTGTTTTCATTAAAACAAATATAAATATTCATATAATAAATAATACTGCTAATAATAATGACATTATGCAAATGCAAATTGTCATGAATAAACTGGAAAAGAGGTGAAGAAGACACGGAGGCGGTGGTTTTATATTTATGTAGAAAATAATAATTTTGGATTTGTTTTAATCCTTTAATTATTTTTATCTGTAAAGATATTTGTGTGTTGCTGTATATCCTGTGTGTTTCAAGCAACATGTAAGCACTTGGAGCATAACTAATGTGCTCTGCGCTGGACCTTAGACCAGCTTTCAGTTGGTCAATGGTGTGATCTATTTCATTTCCTTAATATCAACACACCAACAATGCGCCTTAACACACCTTCTTTTCAGACCAGCCAGGGCCGGAGCAAGCTGAACTGCCGCTCTAGGCAGAGGACGATCATGCCGCCCTCAACCCCAATGTGAAAACGAAAGTGACCGGTTATGAAAATGAAGTGAGGTGTCGCGGACCTCTTTTCCAGCGCACTATGCGCGGATATAACTGAGGACGCGCGGGTGTCGCGGACCTCAATTCTGTCGCCCTATGTGCGAATATATTTGAGGACGCGGGTGGTGAGGGAGGTGTCGTGGACATAACTGAGGACGCGGGTGGTAAGGGAGGTGTCGCGGATGAACACCCTCTCTATACTGCCTCTATGGCCTCTATGGACGCGCCGGCCCTGAGACCAGCACACTCATGAGTCCACAAAGTGGCACAAATGAAAGTGCTATATAAACAATCTGGCGCAAAACGTGAAATTTACAGCTGCGCTGGTCTGAAAATAGCAGCAAATCGTGCCAAACTTGTCTTGTGCCTTATTGCGCAGGGTGTATGATAGCATCCTGTGTATGTGAGAGTGTGCATATGTATTTAAATGCTAGAGCTCACTACACAGCCCTGATATTTACATTGCTTTGATGATCTGAAACATTAAAGTGTGACAAACATGCAGAAATTAAGAAACCAGTAAGGGGGCAAATACTTTTTCACACCACTGTAAATTTGAGTTTGATTCTGAAAATGTATATTTCCCACAACGTGTGATCCTCCATGTCAGAGACAGACGCGTTGAAACATTTAACATGCCCATTTAGTCAAAGCGATTGGGAACGTTATAAATGTGAAATGAGGAGCCGAGAAGTGTTGAAGTCACAGTGAAGCAGGTGGAGTTCTCACAGATATAAATTACAGGTGTGTGTGTGTGTGTGTGTGTGTGTGTGTGTGTGAGAGAGAGAGAGAGTGTTGGCAGGTGAAGAGTGATGAACACAGGTGTGCTGCTGCAGATTGAGCTCGGGAAAGCAGAAATGAGCGTTTGTGTAACCGCAAATGGCCCTGATCCTAAATGAAATTCTTACACCTGAGCAGCACTATGTTTGTGTGTGTGTGTGTGCTTGTGTATGTGTGTGTCTTTGTGTATGCATGTGTGTGCGTGCGTGGGCTTGCGAATGTTTGTGTTTTTGTTTATGTAAGTGTGTGTGTGTGTGTGTGTGCGCACGTGCTTGCGTATGTGAGTGTATATATGTGTGTGTGTGTGTGTGCGCGTGTGTACTTGTGTGTGTGTGTGTGTGTGTGTGTGTGTCTTTGTGTATGTAAGTTTGTGTGTGCACGTGCTTGCGTATGTGTGTGTCTTTGTGTATGTAAGTGTGTGTGCGTCTGTGTACAGTATGTGATGTAGTGTCTATGTGTGTCTGTGTGTGCGCATGTGCTTGTGAGTTTGTTTGTGTATGTGTGTTTGTGTGTGATCAGGTGAGTCTATGAGTCTGTGTGAGTGCAAGTGTGTGTGTGTGTTTGTGAGTGTGTATGTGACGGTGTGTGTGTGTGTGTGTGTGTGTGTGTATATGTGATAGTGTAAGTTTGTACGTGAGTGTATTGAGTGTTTGTGAGTGCAGGTGTGTGTGTGTGTGCGAGATTAAGTGAGTGTGTGTGAGTGCACCTGTGTGTGACTTTGTGTGTGTGTGACTTTGTGTGTGTGTGTGTGTGTGTGTTTGTTTGTTTGTCTTTCTGTATGTAAGTGTGTGTGAATGCTAGTGTGTGTGTGTGTGTGTGTGTGTGTGTAAGTGTCTGTGTGTAAGTGTCTGTGTGTGTGAGAGAGTGCAAATGTGTGTCTGTGTATGTAAGTGTGTATTTATAAGTGTGTGTGTGTGATTGAGTGAGTGTAGGAGTGTGTGTGAGTTTGTGTGTCTGTGTATGCAAGCATGTAAAGGCTAGTGTGTGTGTGTGTGTGTGTGTGTGTGTGTGTGTGTGTGTGTGAGGGTGAGCGAGTTTGTGTGATTGAATGAGTGTATGGGTGTGTGTGTGTGTATGTGTGTCTTTGTGTATGCAAGTGTGTATATGTGAGTGTGAGTGTGTGTGTGTGTGTGTGTGTGTGTGTGTGTGTGTTTGTGTGTGTGTTGAGCTTCAATCCAGTTTGTTCCGCTGGAGTGAACATGGATCCATCAGCATCAAATATTCACAACATCGTCCTGTACCTTGAGCCAGCCCTCATCTATCTCTCTCACACACTCTTCTTTCCTTGCTTTTTCTTCTCCGCTGCCCGTGAGTGTTTTCCCCCTCTCTTTCTTCCTCCCTCCATCTCCTTTAACCTCGTTCTCTGACACCATCCCTCTTCTAGGATGCGGTTTAGTGTGTTCTGAAGTGGTCCAGCTTCAGCTGTCTGCCGCTTCCTGGTTATTCCTTGATTTATCAGACCCTTTCCAGTGTGCACTTACAGGTCTCCTGAAGTGACTGAAAACAGTGCTTTCCAATCCTTTTTTCCAGAAGACGCCTATTTTAACATTCAAAACCTTTAAAGAAACATTCATTCATGCTCAGTCCCTTTATTCATCAGGATTCGCCACAGTGGAATGAACCACCAACAATTCCAGCACATGTTTTACGCAAGCTGATTCCCTTCCAGCTGCAACCCAACACTGGGAAACACCCATACACACTTATACACACATATACACTACGGTCAATTTAGTTTATCCAATGTAGCGCATGTGTTTGGACTGTGGGGGAAACCGGAGCACCCGGAGGAATTCGGGAAAACATGCAAACTCCACACTGAAATACCAACTGGCCCATCAGGGACTCAAACCAGCGACCTTCTTGCTGTTAGGCGACAACGCTACCCACTGCACCACCGTGTTGCCGTCCCAAAAATGATCAGAGCGAAATTAAGCCATAACATGGTCCATACTTTTTTTGTCTTTGCATGTGACTGATGTCTTGTCTGTTTATAGAGTATAGCATGCTATTGTGCGAGGAAAAAAAAACTTCAGGTGCAAGTCTGACAGTGATGTTGTATGATATCATGTGGGTCTGATGTGCGCGTTTCATCCCCCAGAGCAGAGGTCCTGCTGGGATAAAGATCATTCAGTATAGTGCCCTAGAGCCGCTGGGAAAGCAGAATCACTCCACCATCTGCTGCCCTTCACCTCACACACACATGTGAACAACTGCTGCGCTCACGTTTCTTCAGATCAGCTCAAAATGTAAAACGCATCTCCCATGCACTCCAAAGGCCACAAGAAAACATGATTAGGCCTCCTGTGAAATTGTAATACTTGTATACCATTGACATCCATAGTAGGGAAAAAAAACTATGGAAGGCGATGAGTACCAATTTCCAACATTCTTCAAAATATCTACTTTTGTATTCAACAGAACTCAAACAGGTTTGACGGACACGTAAATGATGTCAGAACTATTTTATTAAAGCAGGCAGCTTTTTTGTATTCAACATGAAAGTACATGAGTGCTTTAATTGATACAAGTAACGGTAACTCTTTACAATAAGGTTCATTGGTTAATGCATTTACTAACATGAACTAATCATGAACAACACATGTACAGCATTTATTAATCATAATTGAACATTTACTTATGCATTATTAACATCCAAGTCCGTGCTCGTTAACATTAGTTAATGCACCATGAGTTAACATGAACTAACAATGAACAACTGTATTTTCATTAACTAACGTTTACTAACATGAACAAATACAGTCGTAAATGTGTTGTTCATTGTTTGTTCATGTTAGTAAATGCATTAATTAACCTTAACTAATGAACCTTATTGTAAAGTGTGACCCAATGAGCAAATGAAGCTGAGCTGCTTATACTTGTTCGTTTATTCGTTTTTGCTTGACTTAGGCCCCATTTGCACTAAAGTGTTTTAGTTTGAAAAGGCATAAGTTTTGCTACGGTTACGCCATCTGTCCACACTACGCCGGAGTTTTCGAGCGCCGAAAACGGAGCGTTTTGGAAACGCTGGAGAGGCTGTTTTCATTCTAAAACTCTGCTGCTCCGTCTCAGTGTGGATGAGGGAAAACGGAGACATCTGAAAACAGAGGCGGGGCTGCTGAGATTCGCTACCTGATTGGGGCTTTTGTGTCATTGCGTATCCTTCCCTTATTCGTCAAGCCCCTATCACATGACTATAACACATGGCTTTAACGCTACCAGAAGACAGCAGACCAGCCTTCATTGTAAACAACAACATGGACAGAAATGGGAGCGTTGTTTGCACTATGGTCTGTTTTAGGCGCCATTGTGCAGTTATTCATTTGTTTAGTAACAACTCGACCTCGTCGTCTGTCCACAAAAATACCAGTCTTGCTTTCTTTGCCATCGCGTTCATTGTTAACTGGCGTTTGCTGACTAACAATAACCAAATGCAGAGCGAGACGCATGCTTTCTGTTTATACTAGAACGCGCATGCCCAGACACGTGATATATGTTTTTGGTGGCGTAGTGTGGACAGAGATATGTTCAGAAACGTTTGGTGAAACGCTAGTGTGGACACGAATCGATCTAAAACGCCGTTTTACGCACTAGTGTAAACGGGGCCTCAGGCCCTTTATTCGTCAGGGGTCGCCACAGCAGATTGAACAACCAACTTATCCAGCATCTATACACAGTGGTTGCCCTTTCAGCCACAACCCAGTACTGGGAAACACCTGTCCACACTCATTCACACTCATACACAACAACAAATTCAGTTCATCAATTCCCCTATAGCGCATCTGTTTGGACTGTGGGGGAAACCAGAGAACCCAGAGGAAACCCACGCCAACATGGGGAGGACATGCAAACTCCACACAGAAATAGCAACTGACCCAGCAGAGACTTGAACCAGTGACATACTATTATTACTGAATGTGATACTTCAATCACATTAACATTGAAATACAATTTAAATGTTGCCAAAAGATGTTACATAAAGATTTTTCTTTAATTCATTTTATGTCATGATTAATACAACTAATCCCTGAATTAATGACATCAATAACCTTATAGGCATTAATTTGGTCTACTGAGTTCAGAACAAGTCAATGCAATCAATAATTACTCCAGTAATAGCAAATAAAATAGATTTATTTCTCCATTTATTTCTTTTTTTTGTGTGACTTTTAAGAAAGGCTTTATATAGAATGCACTCACAAAGAGTGGACTGAATATTTTATAGCAGAGTGTAACTAAACATTACAGATTATACAAGACTTGCAGAAATGACAGAAATTCCCATGCCTTTTCAATATTTTATTATAGTCCCTGATTTTTTTAACATTTGTTTTAAATGCACACTGTAAAAATTACCTGACATTTCTGTGTTTTACGTAACCATGGGAATCCTGTTACATAATTATGGTCCAATTTCAGGAACTTTTAACTTTCCTACAATTGACTGCATACAAAAATGCTCAGAGACTTTCATAGAGGATGGCGTGTGTGCGTGTGTGTGTGTGTGTAAACAGTTGAAGGCAGAATTATTAGCTCTCCTGTGAAGTTTTATTATTTTTCTATTATTTCCCAAGTGATGTTTAATGAAGCAAGAAAAAAAAAATCAATTTTTAACATAATTTTCTTGTTTTTTCTGTATTTCCTTTAGTTTGGATTTTTATATTTTTTTTTTACTTTTTATTTAAGATTTTTCGATATATGTTTTTACATTTAAATAAAAGATAAATAGGGTCAAAGTTATTAGCAAGAAATTTAGAACTTCGAATATATATATGTGTGTGTGTGTGTGTGTGTGTGTGTGTTTGTGTGTGTGTGTGTGTGTGTGTGTGTGTGTATATATGTATGTGTATGTGTGTGTGTGTGTATATATATATATATATATATATATATATATATATATATATATATATATATATATATATATATATATATATATATATATATATATTAATTTATTTTCTTTCAGCTTAGTCCCTTTATTAATTTTTGGTCACCACAAGGGAATGAAATGCCAACTTATCCAGCATATGTTTTACGCAGCGGATTCCCTTCCAGCTGCAACCCATCTCTGGGATACATCCATACACACTCATTCACACTCA
The DNA here is from genome assembly GCF_052040795.2 of Danio rerio. NCBI lineage: Eukaryota > Metazoa > Chordata > Actinopteri > Cypriniformes > Danionidae > Danio > Danio rerio. The sequence continues at coordinate 4,652,382 of NC_141041.1, forward strand.
TACACTACGGACAATTTAGCCAACCCAATTCACCTGTACTGCATGTCTTAGGACTGTGGGCCAACTGACCCAGTCGAGGCTCGGTTTATATATATATATAAGCTACAGAACAAACCACTGTTGTCCAATGACTATCATAATTAATCTAATTTAGTTAACCTAATTAACCCAGTTAAGTCTTTAAAATGCACTTTAAGCTGAATACTAGTATCTTACAGAAAATCTAGTAAAATATTATGTACTGTAATCATGGCAAAGACGAAACAAAAAATTGTTAATAAAACATTTTAAAATGTGTTGTGTTAAACAGCACTTATAATTTAATTGAAAATAATTTCACAAGAGGAATCGTCTTAATTAACTGTATATAAAAAGTGTCTTCAGATACTTGAAAGATATTCAAGATATTAACAATTTGTCAAGCAAGAGTGAATTCTAAAGAAATACTAAAATGTGTATTTTTTTAATGTTTATGAATGGTGAAGTTATGAATTCTAAATTCCTCTTTCAGAGATCAGACCTTTCATCAATGGTTACGTTTAAAAAAAAGAGGCAAATGGAGTGAAATACATGGAAGAATGAAATTTCCAGCAGAGTTTAAATAAAATTTACAAACTAGAGTTGAACAAGTGATTTTTACCAGATGTCATTTTTTGGACATAACAAGATTAACCCATAGTTTTTTGCTTAAAGTAGAAGACCCCGCTCAGTGTTTGTTTCACAAAATTCCTCTTACGGTAAAACACTTTCTATTGGACTGTCCCGCCTTTAATACCAGCAGAAGGCTTTTTGATCAAATGAACTCACTTAAGGGGACATTCAGCAAAGTGTCACCAGGAACAAAAACATATATTAACATTAAAAATCGTATCTAATTTATGTATTCATTTGTTTAAATGTATAATGACATTGTTTAGCCATGAAATTAGCCATTGCTGCTGACATGGCGTTAAAAAAATATTTGATTTTTTATTTTTTATGATTTTTTTTTGTATGTTTAAATTAGGAAAGCTACTTTAGCTTTTCTTCCTTAAAATATTATATGTAACTCAATCTGTTTACGCCATTTCTTTTGAATTATTAGCGAATACTCTCAATTTCTGAATGAAAAAGTTTTCAAAGACGTTTTTAAAGTCCAGAGAATGAGTTCCATGATGACATCACACAGAATGCGCATTCTAAATGGAGCAGTCTCATTCATTCTCTCAGTTTCTCTGTTAGTTATGGATTATGTGAGCGGTTTCATGATGAGCAAATCAAACAAACGAAGCAAACATGAACACCAGAGCGAGACGCCAGAGTTCTCTGATTCTCTCTGTCTCTGGTTTTCCCTCCTCTGCTCAGTAGATGTTAAAGAGCCACCAGATCTCAGTTTCTCACACACATATTAGCTGCAAATTATTAAGCGCGATTCGTTCCCTCAGAGACTCACAGAGCAGAATATAAAGAGCAGATCCTGTAATTGGAAATGATGGAGTTTAATTTGTCTGTTGTCATTTTATTTGTCTGACTTTAATACACTTGCTATTTTTTCTATGCTTATTTTACTTTCATTTTAATTAACATTTTATATTGACTACATAACAGTATCTGCTTGTTAAGCCGTGATGTATCGGTGACGTATGGAATACTGTTTCCAGGTCCGAGCAGCTACTCATTTGATCTGAGACAACATTCATATATACACAGTTGAAGTCAGAATTATTGGCCCCCCTTTAATTTTTTTTTTGATTATATATTGTGATTTTTCTGAAGTATTAGGTGGTATGGTATGGTAGTAGTGCTGTGCGTTATTTGTTTAACCCTTTAAGGTGAGGTGCTGACTAACTAGCTGATAGGTGCGTGATGCGTGAGGCCAGCAAACACGATGAAGCTTTTAGTTAAGATGAACACAGTTCCCATAATTATAGTTTATAGATAAAGGTCTGCAGTTCTGCTTACAATGACTTGAGGACACATTAATGTTGCTCGGTAAATCTATTGGAGACATTTATAAATATTCCTAGCAAATCTAATAAATGGTGGAGACATACTCGTTACGTAAACACACAGAGGGTGCTTTCACACCTGCCTTATTTAGTTCAATTGAATCGCACTAGAGTTTGTTTTCCCTCTTGGTGCGGTTCGTTTGGGCAGGTGAGAATGCAGCAATCGTACTCGAGTGCGCACCAAAAGCAGACCAAATAAGCGTACCGAGACCTGCTTGAAGAGGTGGTCTCGGTAGGCTTTCAAACGAACCCTGGAGCGGTTCGTTTGTGGTGAGAATATGATCCGTACTAAATCAGGTCCAACCACAAAAAGTACTGCGCCATTCGGACTAATTCAGCTGCCGTAGGCCGATGCGCTGTGCATTATGGGATATGGAGGGAAAATATTTGTTGACAGCGCTTTACCAACAGAGAGAGAGAGGGGAAAACATTACCTGATGGATCGTTGCTAATATTTCCGCAAGATGACCATGCATGTCGCAGTTTAGCTAAATTAATTCACGCCTCCTCCTGAAGTGACGAGCGATGCATTAAACCCTGTTTTCCAGTCGCAGCTGCGCTTCATTCTCGTAATGTAAAATTTGTCTAAAGCAAGCATACAATCAGCCAGCGCAGTCGTCCCTCCAGAGTAAAAAGCGACATTTTGTGCTGGTTTTGTTTACCTGCGGGAGTTCATTGGCATTTTCCCGCACGTGAATTCTGACCAATCAGTAAGCAGTTTAAGAAATATGTTCAATAACATCTGGCCAATAAGAGATGTGGATTTTGTCAGATGACTGAACTGAACTTAAACACTAAAAACTGAACTACACTGTTTCCAGTTACTATGACCATTTATGTGAAGCTGTTTTGACACAATCTACATTGTAAAAGCGCTATACAAATAAAGCTGAATTGAATTGAATTTTGGTTCGTTTCAACTGGTTCGGACCAAAGCCAGCAGTGGGTTTGAAAACGACCCAAAGACGGCAGAAAATGCAACAATGTATCATTTGTATATATACATATATATATATATACATGTGTGTGTTTGTGTGTGTGTGTGGTGTATGTATGTAAAACGTCTAAGTAGGCCTGTCATGAACTGTTGTTTGATATTTTGCACCAAAATATATTGTGATAAACTTTATTACTGTCATTTTAAGACTATTTATGCCACTCATTATATAAAGCCAGAATGACAGTATAATATCATTAGCAAGTAGACTCCTCTAAAGAACACATCATATTTTATTCTTAAGATTATTTCATTGTATTTTAACAGTTTAATAATGAGGCGTTGGAATCAGAATGTGTAAGCGCATATCCTCAATAAATAATAATGAATATTAACACAAACGTGCAAGGTAAAAAGTAACAGGGGCTGCAATATCTGCTACCAGATCTATTTTCAGTCGCCAGACACACACATGAGAATATACTATAGTCATTTATAGTAAATACCACAGTGTTTTTTTAACCATACTGACACTGACAGTTGCAATAGAGAAGTTGCGCAATCAGCTAAAATATTGCAAGAACTGGTTTTCATGTAAGGGCAATATATATATGTTGCATCACCAAAAATAATTGAGGTCATGCCCATGTGCTGTACGATAAGTCCATATATTGATCATTGTGACGGACCTACAATACATTCATTCATTCATTTTCTTTTTGGCTTAGTCCCTTTATTAATCTGAGGTCGCCACAGCGGAATGAACCGCCAACTTATCCCGTTCTTTTTTACGCCGCGGATGCCCTTCCAGCTGCAACCCATTCCTGGAAAACATCCACATACACTCATTCACACTCATACACTACGGACTACTCAATTCACCTGTACCACATGTCTTTGGACTGTGGGGGAAACCGGAGCACCTGGAGGAAACCCACGCGAACGCAGAGAGAACATGCAAACTCCTCACAGAAACGCTAGCTGAGCTGAGGATCGAACCAGTGACCTTCTTGCTGTGAGGCGACAGCACTACCTACTGTGCCACTACGTGTCAGGGTTCTGCCACTCTGGTCTTGTAAATTCTTGTTTTGGTGGCAGATCTCGGACACTACCCGTGTCTGGTCCTGTTTCTGTCTCTGTGTGCGCGCGCGCTGTCGTGGGTGTACGCAGAGTATGCGCGCTCCTGCTTGACGCGGCCGCGTGCGCGCTCTGCGCCCCTCAGACGCGTGCGCTCTTGTACTCGTGTTTGTGTTTTCGTCTGTCAGCAGCGTGGTGTTTCATTCCCAGCGTCTCAGTCTTGTTGGTTTCGGTTTTGGTCGGCGCTGGGATGAAGCATGCATGCTGCATGTGTGAGCGCATGGTGAGTGTTTTCATTCATCGTGTGCTCGTGTCTTGCGTCTTTTGTCAAAGCACGTGGCTCGGTGTTTACATTGTGGTCACGTGTTTTTGTCGTGTGCTTCAGTGTTGTGTTATGTGAGCGCATGGCTTGTATTGTCTCTCTGTGTCATGCGCTCTCCCGTCTATTGTCTAGTCCCACCCTCCTTGTTAACCCATTATTAGTTAATTGTGTTCACCTGTGTGTCAATTTACTTTTTGCTTTATAATCCCCCTCATGTTTTCAGTCCTTTGCCAGTTCGTTGTCTACACTCCCCGTGTTCCAGCTCCAGTCTTGCCTTGTCCTGTCAGTCCAGCTAAGTTTGTGTGTTTTGTTAATGTTTTCCCCCTCGGGGTAGTTTGTTTTGCCTTTTTGTTTTATTTGTACTTTATTATTAATAAAACCCAATTATTGTTTGCACTTGAGTCCTCGCTCCTTTTTCCCCTCACCGACCCTGACACTACGTCGCCTCCTACAATACATCCAAGATTTAAATTTAAACTTAAACACCACTAGCTTCAGCAACAAGACTCTTCACTTAACTCAATGATTTATCTCAATAATCATAATCACACTGTTCTGCTTTGACCATTATTTTTCCTGCATTCCCCTTCCCCAAAAAATCAATCCTACATTCTCAGTGCAGCCACTGCTTTTCACACTCTCTAAACTCTGTGTGTGCGTAAGTGTGTGTGGTTTGCTCTTCAGTCACACTTCAGTGAGAGTGTTTTCCCTCTGCGATTCCCTCATTCAGACTCCACACACACACACCAACACCAACACACACTTCACATCTCCCCATCTGTCCATACGCACACTTATTCCACCATCACCAGCTTAGTCAAAATAAAAGTTTTTTTGCGTGTCCGCGCGAATATATAAAGTCCAGAGATCATCTATAAGTAAGTGTGCTTCAAATCAAAGACAAAATCCACATGTAGGAGAGACTGCACCAATTTGACCCAACAATTTTGTTGACATCATTATGCACTTCAGCTTCTCTTCAGATCTTCCGACCAATCGAATGTTCTCTTGTATCTGATGTGTCTCTCCCACTACAAAACTTGGCAGAAATCAGTCACTTATTCACATTTCTCTGAGAGTTCAGACCTCAACACAGTATATACACTCACCGGCCACTTTATTAGGTACACTGTTGTTAGTTGGACCCTTCAGAACTGCCTTAATCCTTTGTGGCGTAGATTCAACAAGGTGCTGGAAATATTCCTCAGAGACTTTGCTCTATATTGACATGATAGCATCATGCATCATGCATTATCTTGGTGGAAGTAGCCATCAGAAGATGGGTACACATGGTCATAAACAGATGGACATGGTCAGAAACAATACTCGGGTAGGCTGTGGCGTTTTCAGGATGCTCAATTGGGCCCAAAGTGTGCCAAGACAATATCCACCACACCATTACACCACCACCACCAGCCTGAACCGATGATACAAGGCAGGATGGATCCATGCTTTCATGTTGTTGATGCCAAATTCTGACCCGACCATCCGCATGTCAGACCATCAGACCAGGCGACATTTCTCTAATCTTCTATTGTCCAGTTTTGGTGAGCCTGTGTGAACTGTAGCCTCAGTTTCCTGTTCTTAGCTGACAGGAGTGGCACCCGGTGTGGTCTTCTGCTCCTGTAGCCCATCCGCCTCAAGGTTGGAGGTGTTCAGAGAGGCTCTTCTGCAGACCTCGGTTGTAACGAGTGCTTATTAGAGTTACTGTTGCCTTTCTATCAGCTGGAACCAGTGTGGCCATTCTCCTCTGGACTCTGGGCATTTGCGCCCACAGAACTGCCGCTCACTGGATATGTTCTCTTTTTTTTAATCATTCTCTGTAAACCCTAGAGATGGTTGTGCGTGAAAATTCCAGTAGATCTGCAGTTTCTGAAATACTCAGACCAGCACGTCTGGCACCAACAACCATACTACTTTCGAAGTCACTTAAATCCCCTTTCTTCCCGGTTCTGATGTTCAGTTTGAACTGCAGTTGATCGTCTTGACCATGTCTACATGCCTAAATGCATTGAGTTGCTGCCATGTGATTGGCTGATTAGAAGTTTGCGTTAACAAGCAGTTGGACAGGTGTACCTAAAAAAGTGGCCGGTCAGTATATAAGAAATAATAGCAGAGTAGAGAATGTGTGCAAGGGTCTACAGAGACCACAAACGGTATTCAACCAATTTAAATGCACAATATGTACGTTTTTTTAAGGTATTCAAAAAACACTAAAATAGTGTTATATATTAGTGCTATACAACAGTGCTTTTACGCCTCTAGTGTGTTTTCTTTGGTCCGGGCCAAGGGTAAAATAATACATTGTAGCATTTTCAGCCATTTGGTTCCATTTCACATTAGACTAACTGCTCTGAATGGAACCAGTTGAAACGAACCCCAAGGCAATCATGTGACAACATCCACATCAGCCATTGGCTAGACCAGGGGTCACCAATCTCGTGCCTGGAGGTCCGGTGCCCTGCAGGGTTTAGCTCCAACTTGCCTCAACACACCTGCCTGGGTGTTTTAAGTATACCTAGTAAGACCTTGATTAGCTTGTTCACGTGTGTTTGATTAGAGCTAAAATCTGTAGGACACCGGCCCACCAGGAACATGTTTGGTGACCCCTGGGCTAGACGATACTCCTGAACATATGACTATGGTAATGGAGATTCCTTCAAACGTCTGTTTCATTATTCTGATATGAGCATTATTCTCCTCAAACTGTTGTTCTGCAGTGTGAGACGAAACTGAATGTTGAAGACAGGTTATGCAAATGCTTGTGCAACTGTGTTTCAGAAAGCAACAACGCAGGAAAATGAGCATGAGGGACTAGACACATTTGCATTCAGATGCTTGTTTCAGGACTAGCAAAATGCTGCATACACACGTTACCAATCAAACGTTTTTGAAAGATATTCTAGTTCTGCTTACTTTTACTAAAAAGTGGCTCAGTGGTTAGCACTGTCGCCTCACAGCAAGAAGGTCGCTGGTTCGAGTCCAGGCTTGGCGAGTTGGCATTTCTGTGTGGAGTTTGCATGTTCTCCCGTGTTGGCGTGGGTTTCCTCCGGGTGCTCCGGTTTCCCCCACAGACCAAACACATGCGCTGTAGGGGAATTGGGTAAACACCGTCGTGTGCGAGCGTGTGTGAGAATGCGAGAGTGTATGGATTTTTCCCAGTACTGGGTTGCAGCTGGAAAGGCATCCACTTTATATATGCATAATACAGTTGAAGTCAGAATTATAAGCCCCCCTGAACTATTAACCCCCCCATTTATTTTTTTCCCCCAATTTCTGTTTAACGGAGAGCAGATTTTTGCAGCCCACTTCTAAACTTAATAGTTTTAATTACTCGTCTCTAATAACTGATTTATTTTATCTTTATCATGATGACAGTGAATAATATTTTACTAGATATTTTTCAAGACACTTAAAGTACAGCTTAAAGTGACATTTAAAGGCTTAACTAGGTTAATTAGGTTAACTAGGCAGGTTAGGGTAATTAGGCAAGTTACTGTATAATGATGGTTTGTACTGTAGACTATTGAAAAAATAGCTTAAAGGGGCTATTAATTTTGACCTTAAAATGTTTTATAAAAAATTAAAAACTGCTTTTATTTAAGCCAAAATAAAACAAATAAGACTTTCTCCAGAAGATAAAATATTATCAGACATACTGTGAAAATTTCCTTGCTCTGTTAAACATCATTTGGGAAATATTTAAAAAAGAAAATAAATTCAAAGGGGGCTAATAATTCTGATTTCAACTGTATATAGAAAAAAAGTCTGTAAAATAACAGAAAATGTACAGGCAGTTTAATACAAGGTTTTTGTACTGTAATGTGCAACACCAACCCAGACAATATATACTTAAAACTATTAAACATGTTCATAAAAGTCACTTTTTCAAACTTTTCAATGTTAAAAGTTGTTGGAAGACAGATAAAGCTCCCTTAATACAATTCAAAAGCATAAATAAATGGGGGGAAAAAACATGTAAAACTCAATCATTTTCCTTTCGGCTTAGTCACTTTATTAATCTGGAGTCGCCACAGCGGAATGAACCGCCAACTTATCCAGCACGTTTTTACACAATGGATGCCCTTCCAGCCGCAACCCATCTCTGGGAAACATCCACACACACTCATTCACACACACACAATCATACACTACGGACAATTTAGCCTACCCAATTCACCTGTACCACATGTCTTTGGACTGTTGGGGAAACTGGAGCACTCGGAGGAAACCCACGCGAAAAAAGGGAGAACATGCAAACTCTACACACTAACGCCAACTGAGCCGAGGCTCGAACCAGTGATCTTGTTGCTGTAAGGCGACAGCACTACCTACTGCGCCACTGCCTCGCCAACATGTGAAATAAAAATGTCAATTTAATTAACTGTACATTTTTTACAGTGTGGTAACAAAATTCTTCTATTTCTAGTTAACTTTTTAGTAAACACTACAAATGGAATTTTGCAATTTAGGACCAAATTGTTTTAGTTTAGAAGTGTTGAAATTTAGTAGTACTTTGCTAAATTTAAGCACTGTATTACACATTCAATATATTTTTGCTTTACATTAAATGTACGTTTACTTTACTATTTATTGTACTTTTGATAGTTATATATTTAAATAAATCATTGCTCACAAATCTTTTTTTTTTCTAGTAATGATTGCAAAAAAATAAATAAATAAATAAATACCTGGTGGGCCATTTATATGGATACACCTTTGTGTGTGTCTCTGTATGAGCGCCATTTGTGAACGTGCATGGACCGTGCGCCCCCGCTTGATGCGGTTGCGTGAGGTCTTTGCGTGTTTGCAGTTGCGCGCTCCAGTCCAGGTGTTCACGTTTGTCTGTCTGCAGCGTGGTGTTTCATTCCCAGCGTCTCAGTCCAGTTGGTTTCGGTTTTGTTTGGCGCTGGGATAAAACATGCACGCTGCGTGCACGGTGAGTGCTTTCATTCATCGTGTACTCGTGTCTTGCGTTCAGTCTTCTATTGGTGTTGTGTTTAGCACGTGGTGTATGTTTACATGCACTGCGTGCTTGTGTTGTCATGAACACGCAATTATTGAGCTCTCATTGGCTGCGTGTTCTAGTCTCGATTCATGTTTATCCTGTCTATTGTCTAGTTCCACCCTCCTTGTTAACCCATTATTAGTTAATTAAGTTCATCTGTTTGTGTGTTAATTTAGTCCTCCATATAATCCCCTCATGTCTGCTGTCCTGTGCCACTTTGTCATCGATAGTTCCCTATCCTGTTGTGTCCAGCCCTGCTTTGTCCTGCCAGTACAGTCAAGTTTGTTTTTGCCTTTTTATTCATGTTTTCCCCCTCGGGGTAGTTTGTTTAGCCTTTTTGTTGTATTTGTATTCTATAATAAATACTTAATTATCTGGGTCCTCGCTCCTTTTTCCCCCTAACTCGACCGTGACAGGTGTATCCATATAAATGGCCCACCCTGTACTAAAATAAACTTTACATTTGTTTTCTGAACATTTAAATTTCTTAATTTTTATAATATGTAAATAAATTTTTTTTGTGTTTATTACTATCACTAGAAATGCCTCATTTGCCTACATACAGTGTTATTTTTACACAACAGTTTTACCAAAATGATGGTTTTAAAACAATTAGCGCTCCTCCTATTGCACGTCTACACATTGACGTTTAAATTGCGCTGAACTAAATCAGCACTGTTGTCCTTTATGGAACGTTTTATTGCTGAACTGAACTTACTTTAACACTTCTTCCACACATTTTCTCAGCTTTCTCTCTGTAGATTATAGCTTGGCAGACGAGTCTCAAGATAGTTTCCACTTGACTATTGTATGTGTGAGACTGACTACAAACTAACCCCCACCTAAAAGCCGTCCTTTACCCATAATGCCGTACGATAAAAGCATTAAGGTCAGAGGGTCGCTGGTCACGTTTAGACCCAGAGGATTTCAGACAGAGCTTTTAGAGATGACCTTCAGCTGAAGACAACCGAGTCTGTGTGTGTGTGTGTGTTTAAAAGGTTAAAATGTACAGCTTCTTTTTAGTTCAGCTTTATCAGGTAATAATGCATTCGCAGCGTGTGTGTATTTTTGTAAACACTGTAGTATGTAGTATTTCTGCATGTGTTGTGCATGTCGCAGCGTGAGGTTTCAGTGGGGTGTCTTTCAGCACAGCACAAGTGAATAATTTACATAGACTGCAGCACGAAAAACACTGAACTCCAGCGTGTGTTTGTGTACGCCAGAGATCCAAGTTAGAAATCCAGCGCAGAAACTGGGTTTTTAAGTGCGTGTAGGGGAAAATAGATTACAAGGAGAGAAAACACGGCCTTGTAAACACACAGACACACACACACACACACACTGAATGTCTTCTCAAAGGCTCTTGAACATGCAAAGACCGAGAGCGAGGTGGATGATGGAAGGTGAAGGGAGAGGCGCAGAGATCTGACTGAAGTTTAATAAGTAGTGTTTCTGCGGTATTTTTGGCTGTCCGCTCTGCTTCAATTGTGTCAAAGTGAACATTTACTCACTCTCGTGCCATTATTTTCTTTCTCTCGTAAAACATTGATTGATATATAAGATAAAAAGATGCTCTCTTTACATTATCATTCAGAAATTGCTTGTCATTTTCATGAATAAAACAGGCGGTGTTGGGTTAAACTAAATATGAAACGCTGAAGCATAAAGACTGAAGTACTTTTTTATTTTATTTTTTAAGATGAATTCCTTAATCCCTAACATGGATGGATGAATGGATGGATGGATGGACTCATTGATGGTTTGGATGGATGGATGAATTGACTGATGGTTTTGATGGATGGATGGATGGATGGATGATTGAACTGGTGGTTGGACTTAACTGATGGTTGAATGAATGAATGATTGAAAGGGCTGATGGAGAGATAGATGGGTTTCTGGATGAACAGATGGATGAATGAGTTAGCCATTTGTTCGCTCGCCGAACAGATGGCTATATAAAATATATAATATATAGAAAATTGAATGAATGAATGAATAAGCAATGAAATAATGAATAAATGATTAAAGGACAATGAGTAGGTAAATTCATGGATGGATGGGTTAATTGGTTTTGATGGATGAATGGATTGACTGATGGATAGACTTGATGGATGGTTATATGAATGAATGAAGGAGCTGATGGATGAATAGATTGGTTTCTGGGGGAATAAATGTATAGATGGGTTTCTGGATGAACAGATGAAGGAATGAATGAGCGAACGAACAAATGAGCGGATGAATGAGCGAGCAATGAAATAATGAATGATTAAATGGACAATGGATAGATAAACTGATGAATGAAAGGATGATGAATAGATGGATGGACAGATCGACTGATGGATGGATGGATGAATTAATGAATGAGGAATGGATTGAGCAATGAAATAATGAATGAATTATTGAATGGACAATGGATTGATAGATGAACTGATTGATGGAAGGAGGATTAAAAGATGGATGGAGTGATTGACTGCTGGATAGATAAACGAATGAAGGAACGAATGAATGGATTGAGCAATGAAATAATAAATAAATGATTAAATACACAATGGATAGATAGATGAACTGAGGGATGAAAGGATGATGAATAGATGGATGGACAGGTTGACTGTTGGAGAGATGAATGGATGATGAAAAGATGAACAAATTAATGGTTGAATGGACTTGATGGATGGAAAGATTGACTGAGATGAGCGATGAATGAATGGATGGATTGATGAATGAATGAATTAATGGTTGGATGGACTTGATGGATAGATAGATGGACTGATGGATGGATGAATAGTTGGAATGAATTAATTAATTAATGGATGAATGAATGGATGATGGATAGAGAGATGGGTTTCTATATGAATGAATGAACAATGAAAGGATGGATAGATAACCTCATGGATGGAAGGATGACGAATAAATGAAATGAGAGATGGATGAACAGATGAATGGACCAATTGATAGAATGATGGGTTTCAAGATGAACGATGAATGAACATTGATGAATGAACAGATGAATGCACATACATCCATCTCTCTCTTCATCAGTCCATCCACCTATACATCATCCTTCCATCCATCAGATCATCTATCCATCCATTATTTAATCCAGTCATTCATTCATCTGTCAATCCAGAAACACATCTATCCATTCGTTAAGTTCATCTATTTATCCGTCCATCCATCCAAAGTTTAGTGCAACTATTTATCTGTCATTGGATGGATGGATGGATGGATGGATAGTTGAACTGATGCATGTAAGGATGAGATAGATGCATGGTAAGATGGACTGATGGAGATAGATAATGTATGCATATTCTGATTGTGCTCATCATGTGATCAGCAGTGAGTGTTTATAGTAACAGACGTAAAGCACCAGCACAGAAATATGCTACAGAAGAGTGTGAAAGCTTTAAGTATGTTAATGTTTTAGCGTCTGCGAACACAGACTCTTCCAAGGACACCCTCACACCTTCCTTCCCTCTCTCTTTCTCACTCTCACTCTCACTCTCTCTCTCTCTCTAAGTGGCTCTCTTGAGAAATAAACCGAGTAAATGTGGGGATTGCTAAAGAGAAGGAGGCATACAGACACACAGAGATGGAAAATGAGAGACATGGGACTCCGAGCTTGTTTGTTTGTTTTACTTTGTTTGTTCATTTAAAAATCGAAGGAGGAAAATAACTGCAATAAAAACAAAAAACTGGGAGGAGAAGGAAGAGGTGAGGGAGAGATTTGAGGAAAGTGCTGACAGTGAGTTAGGAGGCAGCAGAGGCAGAATACACTGATTATCAAATCAGCCGTCCGCGCGAGAGCATAAATCACTCCGTCTGCACTGACATCTCTCGCCTGCATCGCCTTTTCCTCCTTTGAAGCACCTCTGAAGATGTGCCGCTCGCTCTGAATTATCACTGATTTAAACATATAAAGTTTCTCTGAAGCTGTCAGAGCGATGAGCCGAGAGTTAAAAAAGTGTCAGTTTTATTGTAATCTTACTGAGATGACTTTTTTGGGGCTTTGCTAAACTATAGCAACCATGTAATGCAAAAATGCACCTGCTTTATTATTTTTTTTTGTATAAATCTGAAATATGCTTAAATAATTTTTTTGCATTGCAAACATTAGCACAAATAAATAAACACCAATTACAAAATATCTTCAACACTGCTTAAACATGTTTAAACATGCAGTTAAATCACGGAGACCCAGGGGAGCCACAGCTCAAGAGAGCTTACTTTGTTGATTTAGGCCCCGTTTACACTAATGCGTTTTCGTATTAAAACGCAAAAGTTTTGCTACGGTTACGCCATCCGTCCACACTACGCCGGAGTTCTCGAGCGCTGAAAACGAAGCATTTCGAAAACGCTGGAGAGGCCGTTTTCATTCTGAAACACTGCTGCTCCGTCTCAGTGTGGATGGGGAAAAACGGAGACATCTGAAAACGGAGGTGGGGCTGCAGACATTCGCCTATCAGATTGGGGCTTTTCCTCAATATTAAGTAGCTCACACACACACACAGTTCAGTCCTACATCCTCTTCCTGTAAGTTCAGACTTCGCAAGTTTGATATGGAAAACAGACCCTTGAGGACGTGACCTGTAAATCTTCAAAGGGAACAGTGTACTTTCTAACCCAGGGGTTTTCAAAGTCTAAGACAGTGGGCCTCCCTTTTAACACAACTTATCCATTGGCGCCCCCCTCCTCCCAAACACGCACACACACACACACACACACACACACACACACACACACACACACACACACACACATACATATATATATATATATATATATATATATATATATATATATATATATATATATAGTATATATAAAGACACAGACAGATGTCAGACTGTTAACTCACTTTTATCATCATTTGCATGAAAGTGCAATTATTTACAGAGTAATAACAAGAATTTTAATATAACGTTTTTAAAACTAGGATGATGGTTAATATATATATCTGAATAGAACAGATCCAAGAACTATCCATCCCAGTCAAAACAGTCGAAGTTTAGCGGGTCTCATGCTGTCATTAGCCAAAATATCTTGACAAACCACACATAAAGGTCGTGGTTCATCAGCTGGTCCTGTCCACGTAAATCCTAAACTCAATTCCTGATCATCATATCGTCGTCTTTTGGGTTTAAGCCCTGAACTTGAAGGCTTTGAATCGGGGGTCTCAGAAACCGATTAATTGCAGGCACGTGCACACATAGGGCTCAACCTGTGCAGTGCACATGCCCTTTTTAGTCCTGGATAGAAAGTGCCCTTCCAAAATGATCAAAAGTGCACCCGCAACGCGGCACACCCTCGGTCCCGCCCTTCCTTAGGCGCGTGACAACACCGCTCTTGAGCACGCGCACGACAACACAGCTGATCAGAACGCGCGCGACAGACCCCCCCCCCTGTATTGGCAGGCTTGCCAAACAGAAGCAAATTCACAGCTATGGCCTTCTGGGTAAAAAAGGTTTTCTTATTTTTGACGTATTATTTTTATTATATATTTTTCCCGCGCCTCCCATGACATGCTCTGGCGCCCCCCCGGGGAGGCGCGCCTCACACTTTGAAAACCCCTGTTCTAACCTTATTCACATCATCGTGGCTACGTTGTTTCACTTTCTCAACAATAAAATAAAATCATGATTTAAGGAACTGCCTATTTTCATTTTGATATTAACAACTTAACAGACAGCAGAAATGTTGAGGCGTCGTGCTGCATCTTCACTGTGTGCATATTTATAATAAAACAGAGCCTAACATCACTGCCTCCTTTCAATTTCATTGAAAATACGAAACGTATCCTCTGCTTTGCTGAATGTCAGTTTTAATAATCAATAATAGCTATTATAAAAGTATAACGCACAATAAGTTTATACATTATAGGAAATAAAGGCAAGCGATCAGTCAATATACAGAATGTACGTGGTTACATTAATTATTAACTTATCTTTGCGCTCAGCCAAAACACGTTACCTGTGAACAAGTAATAGATTCATAAGACCAAAGTCGGGGAATATATCGTTAGATATAGACAACAAGATTAATGAAATACCACGTTTAGCAAATTTAGTGAGATTAGATACAGCAGGAGATGCTTGATGAGCAGTCCGACACACAGATCTCACCTGGGTAGAAATGCTGCAGCACTTGCCTGAGAGTGTGTGTGTGTGGTCACGTGATGGAGAGCAATTCAGAAACGCTAGTGTGGACGCGGATTGTTTCCATTCTAAAACACCATTTTAAAACTTAAACGCACTAGTGTAAACGGGGCCATAGTAAATGTAGCATCGCTGCTTATTTTCCGATTTTTACTCATTTGACCTGAGCTTAGTAATAGTGTTAACATCTCTTCTCCTGTATGAATGGCTGGCTTCCCATACAGAAGTCTGATGATATCTGATTTACAGTTGAAGTCAAGATCAAGAGTTCAGATGCAAAAACCTCTAAATCCATCAACATGAACTGGTGTGTCATATATGTAATTTGCATAGGCTGCCATAGATCAGATTTCTGTATATAGAGAGCAGAATGGGCTTAAGTCTCAAGTGAAGAACTGTATATAGCATAACTAGCTGCTCAGAATAAAAACACACCAAACATTTTCAATAAGAGCTGCAACTGCAATCATGCAGGGCTGTTTCTTATAGAGCTGTGTGTCTTGACAATTACAGTAAGCACATTTAAAGTTTCTCCTCATTTTTTAGACTCTGTAATGTGAAAAAAAATTCATGTGCAATGATTGGCCAATTTATTAGGGACTCCAGTAGTCAAGCTCTTGTTAATGCTAATATCTATTCAGCCATGGCAGCATCTCAATGCATTAGACGTATAGATGTAGTCAAATATGTTGAATGTCAAATCAAGCATCAGAATACATAAGAATGATTATTTAATTGACTTTAAACAAGGCATGGTTTTTGGTGCCAGATGGACTGGTCTGAGAATTTTAGAAAGTGCTGATCTACTGGGATGTACAACCATCTCCAGGGTTTACAGAGAATGGTCAGGAAAAGAGCAAATATCCAGTGATGGAGAAAAAAGCCTTGTTGATGCTAGAGGTCAGAGGAGAATGACGGGTTCAGCTGATAGAAAGGCATAATTAACTCAAATAATCCACCAAGGTCTGTGAATGAGCATCTTCTACACACAACACATCCAACCTTGAAGCAGATAAGCTCCATCAGCAGAACAACAGCACACAGACACTCCTGTCAGCTGAGAACAGCACACGAGGCTACAATTCACACGGGCTCAGCGAAAACTGGACGGTGAAATGTTGGAAAAGTTCTGATGAGTCTCAATTTCTGCTGCCACATTTTGCTGAACATGAAAGCATGGATCGGTCCTGTCGTGGATCAACAGTTCAGGCTGCTGGAGGTGCATTGCTGTGAGAGGTTTTTATTGGGCATAGTTGCACTGTTGGATGGATGGATGGATGGATGGATGGATAGTTGCCATATTGAACAAATTAATGATTAAATGGATGGATAGTTGCATTAATAGATGAATGGATGGATGGATGGATGGATGGATGGATGGATGGATGGAAGAATGGACAGTTGCCCTGATACATGGATGCATACCTGTAGTTGCCATAATGGACAGATGGATAAATATGTGGATGGATACTTTTACTTATGAGGAGATGGATGGAGATATGGATAGTTGCACTAATGGATAGTTGGATGGATGGACAGTTGTCAATGTTATTTTAGGGTGAATAAATGGATGGATAGTATCAGTAATGGATAGATGGATGAATAAATGGATGAATAGTTGCACTAATTGAGAAATTGATGGAGAGATTTATAGTTGCGCTAATGGATGGTTGGATGGATGGATAGTTTCCATAATGGAGAGATGGATGAATAAATGGATGGATAGTTGCACTGATGGAGAAATGGGTGGATGGATGAATTGTTGGATGTATAGTTGCCATATTAGACACATGGATGAATAGATAAATACATAGATAAATTTCATTAATGGAGAGATGAATAAATGGAAAGATAGTTTCACTGATCGATATGGGTGGATAGATAGTTGCACTAATGGATAAATGGATAGTTGCCATAATGGACAGTTGGATACATATATAGATGAATAGTTTCACTAATGGAGAGATGGTTGAATAAATTGATGGATAGTGTCACTAATGGAGAGATGAATGGATGGATGGATGGATAGATGAATAGTTGCACTAATGGATGGATGGATGGCGTAATACACCATTAGATGAATAAATGGATAGAAAGTTTCACTGATAAAGAGATAGATGAACAAATGGATGGATAGTTAAGAGATAGATAGATAGATAGATAGATAGATAGATAGATAGATAGATAGATAGATAGATAGATAGATAGATAGATAGATGATAGATAGATAGATAGATAGATAGATAGATAGATAGATAGATAGATAGATAGATAGATGATAGATAGATAGATAGATAGATAGATAGATAGATAGATAGATAGATAGATAGATAGATAGATAGATGATAGATAGATAGATAGATAGATAGATAGATAGATAGATAGATAGATAGATAGATAGATAGATAGATAGATAGATAGATGATAGATAGATAGATAGATAGATAGATAGATAGATAGATAGATAGTTGCACTGATGGATGGATGAATAGTTTCACCAATGGATGGATGGATGGATGAATAGTTGCGCTAATGAATGGATGGATGGATAGTTGTCATAATGGACAGTTAGATTAATAATTGAAAGGATAGTTCACAAATAGAGATGGGTGGATGGATAGATGGACAGTTGCACTAATGGATGGATGGATAGTTGCCATAATGGACAGTTAGATGAATAAATGGATGGATGGTTGAACTAATGGAGAGATGGATAAATAAATGGATGTATAGTTGCACTAATGGAGAGATGGATGAACAAATGGATGGATAGTTGCACTAATGGAGAGATGGATGAACAAATGGATGGATAGTTGCACTAATGGAGAAATGGATGAATAAATGGATGGATAGTTGCATTAATGGAGAGATGGATGAATAAATAGATGGATAGTTGCATTAATGGAGAGATGGATGAATAAATGGATGGATAGTTGCACTAATGGAGAGATGGATGAATAAATGGGTGGATAGTTGCACTAATGGAGAGATGGATGAATAAATGGGTGGATAGTTGCACTAATGGAGAGATGGATGAACAAATGGATGGATAGTTGCACTAATGGAGAAATGGATAAATAAATGGATGGATAGTTGCATTAATGGAGAAATGGATGAATAAATGGATGGATAGTTGCACTAATGGAGAGATGGATGAACAAATGGATGGATAGTTGCACTAATGGAGAAATGGATGAATAAATGGATGGATAGTTGCATTAATGGAGAAATGGATGAATAAATGGATGGATAGTTGCATTAATGGAGAGATGGATGAATAAATGGATGGATAGTTGCATTAATGGAGAGATGGATGAATAAATAGATAGATAGTTGCATTAATGGAGAGATGGATGAACAAATGGATGGATAGTTGCACTAATGGAGAGATGGATGAATAAATGGGTGGATAGTTGCATTAATGGAGAGATGGATGAACAAATGGATGGATAGTTGCATTAATGGAGAGATGGATGAATAAATAGATAGATAGTTGCATTAATGGAGAGATGGATGAACAAATGGATGGATAGTTGCACTAATGGAGAAATGGATGAATAAATGGATGGATAGTTGCACTAATGGAGAGATGGATGAATAAATAGATAGATAGTTGCATTAATGGAGAGATGGATGAACAAATGGATGGATAGTTGCACTAATGGAGAAATGGATGAACAAATGGATGGATAGTTGCACTAATGGAGAGATGGATGAATAAATGGGTGGATAGTTGCATTAATGGAGAGATGGATGAACAAATGGATGGATAGTTGCACTAATGGAGAAATGGATGAATAAATGGATGGATAGTTGCATTAATGGAGAAATGGATGAATAAATGGATGGATAGTTGCATTAATGGAGAGATGGATAAATAAATAGATAGATAGTTGCATTAATGGAGAGATGGATGAACAAATGGATGGATAGTTGCATTAATGGAGAGATGGATAAATAAATGGATGGATAGTTGCACTAATGGAGAGATGGATGAACAAATGGATGGATAGTTGCACTAATGGAGAAATGGATGAATAAATGGATGGATAGTTGCATTAATGGAGAGATGGATGAATAAATGGATGGATAGTTGCATTAATGGAGAGATGGATGAATAAATAGATAGATAGTTGCATTAATGGAGAGATGGATGAACAAATGGATGGATAGTTGCACTAATGGAGAGATGGATGAATAAATGGGTGGATAGTTGCATTAATAGAGAGATGGATGAATAAATGGATGGATAGTTGCATTAATGGAGATGGATGAATAAATAGATAGATAGTTGCATTAATGGAGAGATGGATGAATAAATGGGTGGATAGTTGCACTAATGGAGAGATGGATGAATAAATGGGTGGATAGTTGCATTAATGGAGAGATGGATGAACAAATGGATGGATAGTTGCACTAATGGAGAAATGGATGAATAAATGGATGGATAGTTGCATTAATGGAGAAATGGATGAATAAATGGATGGATAGTTGCATTAATGGAGAGATGGATAAATAAATAGATAGATAGTTGCATTAATGGAGAGATGGATGAACAAATGGATGGATAGTTGCATTAATGGAGAGATGGATAAATAAATGGATGGATAGTTGCACTAATGGAGAGATGGATGAATAAATGGATGGATAGTTGCATTAATGGAGAGATGGATGAATAAATGGGTGGATAGTTGCACTAATGGAGAGATGGATGAATAAATGGGTGGATAGTTGCACTAATGGAGAAATGGATGAATAAATGGATGGATAGTTGCACTAATGGAAAGATGGATGGATAGATGGATAGATGAATAGTTGCACTAATAGATGGATGGATAGCTGCCATAATGGACAGTTACATGAATAAATGGAAGGATAGTTTCACTAATGGAGAGATTGGTGGATGGATAGATGGACATTTGCACTAATGGATGGATGGATGAATGAATGGATGCATAGTTGCCATAATTGACAGATGAATAAATAGATGGATAGTTGCATTATTAGATAGATAGATGTGTGGTTAGAGAGGTGCACTAATGGAGAGATGGATGGATGGATGCATGGATGGATAAATGGTTGCAACAAAGGTCAGGCAGACTGATTTAATGAACACTTTCCAAATAGTTATTCAAGGCATCTGATGAAACTGTTTTCATATTGCACTATTTATTGCAGGAAAATGAAATATCGCAATGTCAGATTTTTCCAATATCGTGCAGCCCTAACTCCAAACCCTTTATTTTGTATGTATAGTCAGTGTGTCTTATGGCTGTTTGCTGCAGTCTTCGTCAAACTCTGTGAGGTTCCGATTTTTGAGTTCCCTTCACAGCTCCATCAATCTGTCTTTGGGAATCTGCAGTGGTCTCGCTCTTTTAGCGACATTCGTCCTGTGAGGATTGTTTAATGCAGTCTCTCCAGGGGTCGACCGCACACAGTTAACACAATCTCAACACACGCGCACTCTACTCATGCCCTTCGGGGGGAGGAGGAGGACACCAGCTATAGTTATAACTCAGAGAGACAGACATCCTGGCTTTTCACAAAGTCACACTGTGTTACGCCTGTAGCAGCTGCAGTGTGTGTGTGTGTGTGTGTGTGTGTGTGTGTGTGTGTGTGTGTGAGATCTCTCATGTACTGACACCAGTCGGCCCTCCAGAGCTTTGAGAGTGCAGATTATTCATTGGCGACCTGTAGCTGTCACACTCGGCTCTTACACACACATATATATACTGTATACATTGTAGTTGCGACTTCATCAAGTGTTGGGCCTGGAAATATTTACATCCTTTAGACTCAGCAATCATAAATATTTGTGTCATTTTCAAAAGTTAACCCTTGTGTATTCATTACGTTTCCATTATGGCTGTTTTTGCCCCATTGACCTCCATTATAATTACTTTTTTTGGATGGCAAAGTCATGACACCATATAATCATGCATTCTTGATTGTTGGTGCATTCTTGAAGTTTAGGGTTGGGCTGAGGGTAAGCGTTTAAAATACAATTTATTCGGTTATTTAATAGGTAACAAACAATACTCAGCACAACAACTGTTTTTACATTACTGTGAGTGTTGGGTTTAGGGTTGGGGTGGGGGTAGACGTTAATAAAATACAATAAATGGGAAACTTAATAAATAATATAACTAATTCTCGTTTACTTCCGGCCGCAACCATATTCGATCTAGGAAAAACCCTGTAACTTTCACTCATTGGGAAATGTTTCTCTGCTGCGTATTAGGCTTGGTAGGTAATACGGTAATATAGTATACCGCGGGATCTAAAAATATCAACAGTATCAGTTTCAATATTGTTATACCGTCATAAAAAAAACAATGCACTTATATAGGAGACAAGTATTAAATATTAAATATTATTTGTATTCGTGTTGGTCATCACGGGACAGTGTGGAGGAGAGAGAGAGAGGTGAGGTAAGGGCCTGGGGCCTCATGTACGAAGACTTGCGTGGAAATCATACTAAAACATTGCGTACGCACAAAGCTGTAAATGTACGCAGAAAAAATTCAGATGTATGAAACACTGCGTACGCCGAATCTCACGCATATTCTTTTGTACATCCGAATGAACGTGAAACTGAGCGCAACGTGCACGAGCACAAAACCCCTCCCTGCCTCCTCCCCCGTATAAATATGCTAATGACTCTACTTTGGCAAAACGAAAAAGCAATGGCAAAAGCAAGCCAAAAGAGAAACTTTGAACAGAATGTGAAATGGAGGTGCTCCTTTCGGAGTTAGACCGGAGGAAAGCGGTGTTATTTGCAAGTTTGTTCTCTGGAATTAACAAGAAAAGAAAAAAATAGAGTGGGAGAGTTTAGCTGATGCGGTTAACACAGTTGGGTCTGAACATCGCACCGAGTGAATTAAAAAAGAAATAGTGTGATTTATAGCTGTAAAATGTTGCAGAATTTTTAACAGTCTCAGTGGCGCAGCCCGTAAGATGCAAGTCAACATGTTTTGACACGTTCGAGCATGAACTCGGTTAGAATCCAGCGTCTGATGAACTCTTTCTTCTTTTTTTCCCCGCTACATATCAGATTTTGACAACTATTTATCACGAGAAAGACAAGTAGGAATTATTAATAAGTTTGTGCATCATATTTTATTTGCACATTTATTGAATGGAAATGTTTCTGATTCACGCATGCAAATTCATCTTCAGATAGTGTCTTTATAGCAATGTGCGTGCAGTAGATAGCTCAGATTACATTGGGAAAACCGGCGATCGCTGCAAATTGTGCTTTAATTTTTAGCTGGTCAACTGTATGGTATGGAAACCTTATATACCTGCTCTAGATGAACCCGTCTCATACAGCTGCCATTGCAAGGCTCAGACACTTTGTAGAGAGGAATTTAACACAACTGCCTCTAGGAGTCGCCAATGGAAATAAAACACACCCGCACAAAAAATGTGCGTACGCCAGCCATAAAGCTGCCGTGAAGCTGCGCACATTCCCACGTTCAGTTCATTGTTAGTAAATCCAAACCTCGAGCGATTCTGAGCGTGAAACCTGGCGTACGCAAAGTTTTTGTGCGTACGCAGCGTTGATACATGAGGCCCCTGGTCTCGAAAAAGAACACAACCTCTGCAGTTTGGCAAAACGAGAAGGGAGACATGGTAAATCCGAACTAGAGGTCTGCATTCCTGCTGCTGTACCATGGAAGCAGCGGGACCCGACCCATTCTTGCGGTGCGGGAATAAATGTCCGAATAAAGCGCGGGAGCGGTCAGTAACTCTGGTGTAATTGGAATGGGAGCGGGTGTCTAACAATATCGCTCCCGAGCACGCATGCTTCCGCGTGGGTGCTGTTTAAGTGTATGTGTGTAAATGAGAGAGAAAGCGTGATGCTGTGTGTAGCTTGTTTGGTGCTGTGTGTGTGTGCGTGAATGAGAGAGAGCGTGGTGCTGTGTCTATGTCTGTGTGTGTGTTTATACAGACAGAGTGCAGATCAGATGGTTTAGGCACAAGCCAATAGTTTGCTTGACGCTGTCTGAGCCTTATATCATTTTTTTTTATTATGCAAGGTAATACCGTATATAGAGGTCAAATAGGGAGGAGTTTGACGGTATCAAAATTTGGATACCACCCAAGTCTAATACATATCAAACTTGCGCGCCGCACTAACATTAAACGTTCAAATTAAGGCGGGGGCCACGAACTATCATCCCGCTGGCCGCGAGTTTAAGACATCTGCTTTAAACTATTACAAATTTTAAACTTTTCAAGGTTTAAATTTTTTGGAAGAAAGCTCAAGACCTCATAATGCAATTCAAAAACATAAATAAATGGGAATTTAAGGATAATGTTATGATCACCAGCAATCTACTGACTGCGGATCACTGGAGAACCACACACATGCCACACAAACTGCAACTCCCAGCATGCACCTCATACACACCGGTTCCTGTTTTCCACTGCTTACATACACACAGCTGGAATATCATTATGGACTGTTTGCAAGGACTATTTACACGGCACGCACACGCACTTCTGGGCTGAGTCTTGTTTATCTGTATTGTGAGCATTACGATGTGTTTTCCCTTGCCTAGCTGTGATTTGACCCTCGCTTTGTTCCTTTGTTTACGTTGCGTGCCGCCTGAACTGACCATTTGCCTGTTTATGACCACGCTCTGGATTTCTCTGCATGTACCTGTTTGTTCCTGTTCAGACCATTGACTGTAAGTCGATTCTCTTTAAAGAGCATATTGTAGGTTAAAAAACTGTTTAAAAAAAAAGGTAGAATCGTTTGTGAAAATACTCTATAATACCATAAAATACCATATTAAAATGTTTTACAAAGTGCAAGGGCACACATTTTAAAGAAAATGTGTCTGTTTTCCCACTTCCGCTTTTTTTTCTAACCACCCAGGTGACGTCAGTAGAGGGACTTATCTGACAGACGCGAGCTGTTTACAGTGGGGCAGAGGAGCTAATAACAGAACTGGTTGTTAGTTTTGGCGTAATTTATCATCATCGTGGTATATTATTGCGTTTATGCAAACTGCACAAACTCCAGCCTGTCAACAGATCTAGTCCACAAGTTTCCTCTTGCTATTTTGGTTCGTTAAATGGGATGAATCCGATAAGAGTGATAGCTGACGCGAATGACGAGAAACACTCCTGGATCAGTCGGAGATTCAGCTCGATAAGCTGTACACGGGAAGACAACTCGTTTTTCGTTTATGTTTGTCAACTTTCAAGCCCGTAAGCATTATTCTTTGAGTAATTTGAAGCAACGTGATGTGTTTACTTTGGAGTAGCCGATAGCACGGCTGCTAGCTTGTATTGTTAATCATATTAAATATAATTTTTTAAAGCGTGTACAAATGTACAAATATGATAAGACGGCTAGTAGCATCAGTTTGCTAATATAATAATTGTCTTGTATAGTTACAGCGTTGTGACTTTGTTTGCTTTGTGGTGTGTTTATTAGACTTTGCGAGACAGATGATGACCCGGAGCTGAAGGCTTTCTCTCCACTCGCTCAACTGTGCTTCACTTTGGCTCACAGAGTAACCTCAACTAAGGTAAAGTGGATTTTATATTCGCACATTCGATTAGTGACAGCTTGTGTGACACACTCTCAGTATTATTTACCATAGTACTTTTATTATAAT
>NC_141041.1:4682500-4692500 GCF_052040795.2 Danio rerio
GTGGGAAGTTATTTCTTTCCATTTGGTGTGCGTTATTAAATTTCATAACACTCTCACCAGTCCTTACTCCTTATTTGCATCTAATACCCCGGTTTGTCACGAGGGCATGAATGAAATGTTCATGAGTGAATGTGAAACTGTCGAACTGCAGTTAAAGTCACTCAAAATTACAGGAAACTCTTACATGAAAGCACTTCACGTAAACACCCTAATTATAAAATTGTCTATTAAGAGAAATGTTAGATTACAGATGTCCATGTAAGCGCGGTCAGTAGTGTCTTCGAAGTAAGTGAAAGATCCAGAAGGGCGTCCTGCTGATTTGATTGGGAAGGGCACTTTTTTTTTGTCAGACGGCTCACCGGTTTGACTTTCATTCACCGTCATTCATTTTAAAAAGCACCAGTGCATTTTATTTCTATATGTTTTACTGGAACGCATAAACTCTACAGGTGCCTGATGGTTAGATGTGGAGCAAACATTAATCAGATTCACTCTAGTGAACTGCATCCATGTGAGCACGTCTCGTTTGGTGTGGTCATTTCACAGTAGGAATACACACAGGTTCGAAGACTCATTCTCGCTTCCTAGTGTAATTCGGCCAAGTATACATCCGCGCTAAAATATCAAGGTGAAAGTCATCATAGCTTGCGTAGAATAGACCCAGCTCCCAAACTAACTTTGAGAATAAATTAACGGCGATAATTTTTTATTTTTTTTATTTTTTATCACCCAAAAAGAGTCTTGCATTAACATAGCACGTTAGCGCTGATAACAGCCCACCACTACTAAATATTCATATTATATGAACTGTTTTATTTGTAGTAACTGATTAAAAAAATTGTTTTCCATATAGTTATTCTGCACAAAGTTCTACAACATTTTTTTTACATTTATTTATTACTGAATAATTATTTTAGAAGGCGACACGGTGGCTCAGTGGTTATCACTTTCGCCTCACAGCAAGAAGGTTCGAGTCGAGGTTTGCAGGTTCGAGTCTCGGCTGGGCCAGCTGGCATTTCTGGTTGCATGCTCTCCCCGTGTTGACGTGAGTTTTCTCCAGGTGCTCCAGTTGCCCCCACAGCCCAAACACATGCTATAGGTGAATTGGATTAACTAAATTGCCTGTAGTGTATGAGTGAATGCGAGAGTGTATGGGTGTTTCCCAGTACTAGGTTCCAACTGGAAGGGCATGCGCTGCATAAAACATGCTGGATAAGTTGGTGGTTCATTCCGCTGTGGTGATCCCTGATTAATAAAGGGACTAAGCCGAAGGAATGAATAATTAATTGATTATTGACTTATTTGAGACATGCAGTCATTAATGATTTTGGGCAAGTATTTCTACAGTTTGTATTTTATTTTATATATACAGTGTATATATATATATATATATATATATATATATATATATACAAACACACACACACACATTTATTATTTGGTTAAACTTTAAATACAAATATTTTTACTTTATTTACATTTTTTATTAGTGTAATTTAACTTGATTTTATTTATTTATTTCTGTTTAATTGAGAATGAAACTTAGATTTT
Source organism: Danio rerio (assembly GCF_052040795.2). Taxonomy (NCBI): domain Eukaryota; kingdom Metazoa; phylum Chordata; class Actinopteri; order Cypriniformes; family Danionidae; genus Danio; species Danio rerio. The sequence continues at coordinate 4,684,052 of NC_141041.1, forward strand.
GATCTGTGTGAATTCAGCGTTAAGACCTTTTTATAAACACACACACAGACAGCTGTATGCATGCACAAACATGCATGCACAGACACACTCATACACGTTATTCATAAATATACACTACCTGACAAAAGTGTTGTCGTCTATACAAGTTTTAGGAACAGCAGATAATAACTTGACTTCTAGTTGATCATTTGATATCAGAAGTGGCTTATATGAAAGGCAAAGGCCTCTACATTACGCTTATTTTACTACAATAAAATATGATCATGCCTTGATTTAGAATGATTTAATTAGGACAGTAAGGTCTGAGTCTGCTTAGACAAAAGTCTTGTGACTGAACAGAAATAATGTCCAGTATAGAATATAAAGTCCTGCTGCAGTGGAGACAGAATGAATATTGTGTCTGACTCCATCATGAGCTTGGAGGTCTGCATCATACATCTCTGCACTGACTCACATCACTGATTAATAAAGTAATCTGGAATGACAAAGAAAGCGTTCCTGCAGGACTCCCAGAGTTCATCAAGACTCTTTGGATTTATCATCATCTTACCCTAGACTTACTCAATAATGTTCATGTCTGGTGACTGGGCTGGCCAATCCTGGAGCACCTTGACCTTCTTTGCTTTCAGGAGCTTTGATGTGGAGGCTGAAGTATGAGAAGGAGCGCTATCCTGCTGGAGAATTTGCCCTCTCATGTGGTTTGTAATGTAATGGGCAGCACAGTACCCCCATACTGAATGTAACCCCAAACCATGATGTGTCCTTTACCAAACTTGACTGATATCTGTGAGAATCTTGGGTCCATGTGGATTCCAGTAGGTCTTTTGCAGTATTTGTGATGATTGGGCTACAGTTCAGCAGATGATTCATCAGAAAAATCTACCTCCTGCCACTTTTTCAAATGATCAACTTTTCCAAATGATCACAGCTCTTACAACTGTGATCGACGACAAGACTTTTGTCAGGTAGTGTATATTTAGAATAAAATCAATATTATAGTGTTTATCTGTCCATAATTTTCATAACAGAAAATCTTTTGTCTGTGATATATTAATGTGTGTGTGTGTGTGTGTGTGTGTGTGTGTGTGTGTGTGTGTGTGTGTGTGTGTTGTGTCTACGAATCAAATATTGTTTGTAAATGATGGAAGCTTTTATTTTTGCCAGTGATGAGCTATTCTTATAATGGTGAAGTCATTTGTTGGACGGGTATTAAAGAGTTTGTGTTAACCATCTGTCAGTCATCACCGTTATAGACCAGATCTGTACCAGACCCCAGTGTCTCATTTATACTATTATGACAGTCAATTTCCTAACAAGTAATGACTTGAGCATTATTGCACATCATTTATGCGCCTCCTGATAGTTATAATAGTTATTGGTAATGATAACACGCCTTATGATAACAAGCATATGTTTGTCTCAATAATGATACACAACACAATCTGATTAGATGAGTTGCTCCAAATGGTTTATAGGTAATAACTGGCCTGACTCAGTAGAGTCACTTAACTCACAATGATAGCATGGGGTAGATTAGTCATCAGCTAATACAGAGCAAGTCAACAAATAGTAATTGCTTCTGTGTGGAGGTGTTGTGGTAAAGGCATGAATAAAAAAATACACACAGTTGAAGTCAGAATTATCAGCCCCCCTGAATTATTAGCGCCCCTGTTTATTTTTTTCCCCAATTTCTGTTTAATGGAGGGAAGATTGTTTCAGCACATTTCTAATCATAGTAGTTTTAAAAATGTATTTCTAATAACAGATTTATTTTCTTTGTCATGATGACAGTAAATAATATTTTACTAGATATTTTTCAAGACACTTCTATACAGCTTAAAGTGACATTAAAATGCTTAACTAGGTTATTTAGGTTAACTAGGCAGGTTAGGGTAATTAGGCAAGTTATTATATAATTATGGTTTGTTCTGTATATTATCGAAAAAAAAATTAGCTTAAAGGGGCTAATCATTTTGTCCCAAAAACATTTTTAAAAAAATAAATAACTGCTTTTATTCTAGCTGAAATAAAACAAATAAGACTTTCTCCAGACAAAAAAAAAATATATTATCAGACATACTCTGAACATTTCATTGCTCTGTTAAACATCATTTAGGAAATATTTAAAAAAGAAAATAAAAATCAAAAGGGGGCTAATAATTCTGACTTCAACTGTATATAGTTAAAAATACATTATTTTTTCATTATTAAAATATATATTATCCAAGTTAATACTTGGAAGATAACAACTGAAATAGGAATTGAAATTGGGGTTGATTCAATTTTTTTGTTGTTGTTTTAAACAATTCCGAAATTCCTACTGATAAAATTCCAGAAATAAGAATCAAATTTGAGATCAATTCCAAGATTTCTACATACAAAATTCTTGAAATAGGAATCCTAATTGCAATTGCCTCCAACATTTTGGATTTTGATTATTCCAGAAGTAGCAATCAGAATTGCGATCAATTCCAAAATTTTAGTTTTGGATCCATTCCAATATTTCTACATCATTAGAAAATATAAATTGAAATTGGGATCAATTACACAATGTTTGATTCATTCCAAAATTGCTGAAGACGACATTTCACAAGTAGGATTCAAATTTAGGATGAACTCCAAAATTTCTATATACAAATTTCATGAAATAAGAATTGATTCCAAATATTTTTAGTTTTAAATGATTCCAAAATCCCTACAGATGGCATTTCTGAAGTAGCAATTGCAATTGGGATTAACTCCAAAATTTCTACATACAAATTTCCTAAAATAGAAATCGAAATTGGGATCAATTCCAACATTTTTAATTTGGATCATTTCAGAAGTAGCTATAAGAATTGCAATAAATTCCATTGGATCCATTCCAGTATTTCTACAAACAAAATTCCTAAAATAGGAATTGAAATTGAGATCATTTCCAAAATGTTTGGTTTTGATCCATTCCAAAATTTCTATGGACGATATTCCAGAAGTAGGAATCAAATTAAGGATCAACTCCAAAATTTCTATATACAAAATTCCTGAAATAGCGATCGAAAGTGGGATTGATTCCAAATATTTTTAGTTTTAAATGATTCTAAAATACCTACAGATGGCATTCCTGAAGTAGCATTTGCTAATTGGGGTCAATTCCAAAATTTCTACTTACAAAATTCCTGAAATAGGAATCGAAATTGAGATCAACTCCAAAATTTTAGTTTTAAATCAATTCCAATATTTCTACATATGAAATTCCTAAAATTGGAATTGAAATTGGGATCAATTCCAAAATGTTTGATTTTGATCCATTCAAAAATTCCTACAGATGATATTTCAGATGTAGAAATCAAACTTGGGACCATTTTCAAAATTTCTATATACAAAATTCATAAAATAGGAATTGAAGTTTTGGGGCTAGATTCCAAAATTTTTGGAATTCACAATTGCGATCAATTCTGAAATGTTGGGTATGATTTTGTTTCAAAATTTCTACAAATGACATTCTAAAGACAGCAATTGCAATCAATTCCAAAAAATCATTCCAAAATGTTTGGTTTTGATTCATTCCAAAATTTCTAATGGATTTTAGATTTGGATTAATTCCATTATTTCTACAGACATTCCAGAAAAAGGCAATGAGATTTGGGATGAATTCCAAATCCCAATTCCGATTCCTACCAATTAATGGACTAAATCCATAGTTTTAACATTAAAAATTCCAAATCCCAATTACGATTCCTACTTCTGTAATCATTGGACTTAAATCCAAGAATCGATTCCTGACGATTGTTGAGATTCTTTTTCGAGCATTCCAAAATTCCTACAGACGACATTTCAGATGTAGTAATCAAACTTAGGACCAGTTTAAAAATTTCTATATACAAAATTCCTAAAATAGCAATTGAAATTTGGTAGTTGATTCCAAAATTTGTGATTTTGATCTTTCCAGAAGTGGCAATCACAATTGTGATCGATTTCAAAATGTTAGATATGGATCTATTCCAATATTTCTACAAGTGATGTTGTAGAAACAAGAATTGCAATCAATTCCAAAATGTTTGATTTTGATTCATTCCAAAATTTCTATTGAATTTTAGGTTCGGATTCATTCCATTATTTCTACAGACATTCCAGAAAAAGGCAATAAGATTTGAGATGAATTTCAAATCCCAATTCTGATTCCTACCAATCAATGGACTATCGAATCCTGACTGTTGTTGAGATTCTTTTTCGAGCATAGTCTTAAAAATAAAACCAAACATAGTCATAATTTCGAATGTGTATCTCACCTGGCTAGCACCTCCACATTAGAAATGGCGTAGAAGTATTTAAGCAGGTTGTCCCTCTGCACATACGTTCCTCCTAATGCCGGCCTGAGGAGCCGCAGCCTGAGACTGGTGAAGCTGAAGAAATCTCGTAAACCCTTCATGCTCTCCATCCGTGTGTACAAGCCCTCCATGTTGAGCAGCCGCGGACCGGCGAAAATAGCAAATCGAGAACGCACCTCGAATCGCACCACCTTCTCATTCTTAGAGCCGACCCAGCGTGAATATTGCTCCGTGCAGATGACCCGCATAGCATTAGCGGCGTTCAGATCTCGCACGCGTCCTGCTGGCATATTAAATGCATCAACACAATCGTCTGCATAGTACTGGTACGGCTGCCACGTGCGGCCGAAATTCAGCGATTTCTCCAGCACCATGACGGTGGGGCGGCCGTACTCAAATGTGATTTGGATGTCGTCTGTGAGCTCCAGGGTTTTGTTCCAGGACAGGGTGATGTTGGCCTGGAGGGGTTGGGGATAGCGGCGCCACGTCACCGTCTGCCAGTATGTGATCAGGCCGCTGCGCTCGCGGTCCTGCATCAGCTGCGGCGGGTGTGCCAGGTCGGGGTTTGAGGCGTCGCATTCATCACTGCACAGATACGGGTTCTCCTGCAAAGATAAGACATATAAAGAAACATTGTTGAAGGAGTTTTGATTGTTTGTTATGCAATTTTGATTTTGCGTAGTTATAATTTGAATTCAATCTCATAAAATTTACTTTTCTTTCCTTTAAATTTTAGGTTTACCTTTTACAAAACTGACCTTTTTCCTATATTTTGAGCTTACGTCTAAATTTTTCTTAGGATTTTGAGTGTAAAAATGTAAAACATTCAGATGTGAGCTGAACATTTTATTTTTTTTTTTTGAGTTTACATCTCACAAAACTGACCTTTTTCTCAGAATTTTTTTCTTTTCTGAATTTATTAGATTTCATACAATTGTTTCTTGACAATGGGAGTTTACATTTTGTAATTGTGACCTTTTTTTCTTGGCAATCTAATGCTGAAATCGCATACTATCATACTATAACTGATTTATTTTATCTTTGCCATGATGACAGTAAATATTATTTGACTAGATATTTTTCAAGACACTTCTATACAGCTTAAAGTGACATTTAAAGGCTTAACTAGATTAATTAGGTTAACTAGGCAGGTTAGGGTAAAAACCAGTAATTGTATAATGATGGTTTGTTCTGTAGACTATTGAAAAAATTTAGCTTAAAGGGGCTAATAATTTTAACCTTAAATGGTGTTTCAAAAATTAAAAACTGCTTTTTTTTTAGCCAAAATGAAACAAATAAGACTTTCTCCAGAAGAAAAAATATTATCAGACATACTGTGAAAATTTCATTGCTCTGTTAAACATAATTTGGGAAATATTTAAGAAAGAACAAAATTCTAATTTTGAGCTTACGTCATACTTTTTCTACGGATTTTGAGTTTTAGGTGATGTAAAAAATTCTGATGTGAGCTGTAAAAAATGTTTAGAGTTTACATCTCACAAAACTGACTTTTTTTCTCAGAAATTTTTTCTTCTCTGAATTTATACGATTTCATTTTTTTTTCTTGACAATAAGAGTTTACATTTTGCAATTCTGACCTTTTTTTTTCCTGAAAATCTAATACTGCGTTTGAAATTGCATAGTATCATACTATATAGTACGCTAAAAATAGTATGCAAGCCAAATTGTACGTCCGAATTCATAGAATACGAAAAACAGTAGACGAGAAGTACGCAGATGACCCACTACTTCCGGCGAGATTTTTAAGTGCTCATCTGATGCACGTGACACTATCCCAATATGCACTTCAAAATTGAATTCAAATGCAGTACTTACTACTTACTGAGTAGAAGGCAATTTCACATGCAGCCTAAGTTTACATCACACACACTCCAGACTGAAGACTGGAGTAATAAAGCTAAAAATTCATCTTTAAATCACTGGAATAAATTATTAAATTAAATTATAAACTACTTTTAAACAGTTATTTTACAGTGCAATAACATTTCACAATTTGTTATTTAAAATTTCACAATTTATATTCAAGTATAAAGTATTTAAATATAAATATTAAAGATTTTATATATATATATATATATATATATATATATATATATATATATATATATATATATATATATATATATATATATATATATATATACACTGTATATATATATCAACAAAACAATAATAATAATATTAATAAAGGTCAATACTATTAGCTTCCTTTCTATTATTTTTTTCATTTGTCTACAAAACAAACCATTGTTGTTCATGAGTTGCCTATAAATACCAAAACTTGCACAATTAACTTAGTTACGTCTTTAAATGTCACTAAATGCTAAATACTGGTATCTTAAAAAATATCTAGTCAAATATTATGTGCCGCCATCATGGCAAAGATAAAATAAATCAGTTCATAGAAATGAGTTATTAAAACTATTATGTTCAGAAATGTATGATTCATTAATTTTCTTTTCGGCTTAGTCCCTTTATTAATCAGGGGCAGGGCCGGTGCGTTCATTGAGGCAACCTAGGCGGCCGCCTAGGGTGGCAGTATAGAGAGGGCGGCGTCCGCGATACCTCCCTTACCTTCCACATCCTCAGTTATGTCCGCGACACCTCCCTCACCACCCGCGTCCTCAGATATATTCGCACATAGACAACAGAATAGAGAGGGCGGCGTCAGCGACACCTCCATCAGCACCCGCGTGTCTTCAGTTTTATCCGCGCAAAGGGCAGAATAGAGGTCTGCGACACCCGCGCATCCTCAGTTATATCCGCGCATAGGACAGCAGAATAGAGAGCACGGTGTCCGCGACAACTCCCTCCCTCCCTCAGCACCCGCGCATCCTCAGTTATATCCGCGCATAGAGCGGCAGAATAGAGAGCACGGTTTCCGCGACAACTCCCTCCCTCCCTCAGCACCCGCGCATCCTCAGTTATATCCGCGCATAGGGCGGCAGAATAGAGGTCTGCGACACCCGCGCATCCTCAGTTATATCCGCGCATAGGGCGGCAGAATAGAGAGCACGGTGTCTGCGACAACTCCCTCCCTCCCTCAGCACCCGCGCATCCTCAGTTATATCCGCGCAAAGGGCAGAATAGAGGTCTGCGACACCCGCGCATCCTCAGTTATATCCGCGCATAGGGCGGCAGAATAGAGAGCACGGTGTCTGCGACAACTCCCTCCCTCCCTCAGCACCCGCGCATCCTCAGTTATATCCGCGCATAGGGCGGCAGAATAGAGGTCTGCGACACCCGCGCATCCTCAGTTATATCCGCGCATAGGGCGGCAGAATAGAGAGCACGGTGTCCGCGACAACTCCCTCCCTCCCTCAGCACCCGTTCATCCTCAGATATATCCGCGCATAGAGCGGCAGAATAGAGAGCACGGTATCCGCCACAACTCCCTCCTTCCCTCAGCACCCGCGCATCCTCAGTTATATTCGCGCATAGGTCGGCAGAAAAGAGGTCCGCGACACCTCACTTCATTTTCATAACCAGTCACTTTCGTTTTCACATTGGGGTTGAGGGCGGCTAGATCGTCCTCTGCCTAAAGCGGCAGTTCAGCTTGCTACGGCCCTGATCAGGGGTCGCCACAGTGGAATGAACTGCCAACTTATCCAGCATATGTTTTACACAGCGGATGCCCTTCAGCCTAAACACCCATACACACTCATTCACACTCATACACTACAGCCTATTTAGTTTATTCAATTCACCTATAGCGCATGTGTTTGCAATGTGCCACTGTGATGCCCCAAATGAATTATATACAATTTATGTTCAGTTCATATTCAAAGTACACCTTTTCCTATTTCACAAGGCAGACAGTATTTGTGTGGGGAAAAGAGAGTGATATGCCACAGATAGAAACTGACTGATTGACAAAAACATAAAATGTGTGTGTGATTCGCACATGCAGACACACACACACACACAAAAATGAGAGATTGTAAACTCACGCATGCGCCTGTTGTGGTAAAACTACAGCGAGGAACTGGTGGGCTTTTATTAAAAGCAGAGACTGCAGGGAGTGTGGATGTGCGAGCGAAAACTCCTGCTACACACACATCATTAAAAATCTGGGTCAATTCTATCATCTCGCTTTACAAAATCACGCAGACGCTCGTCAT
>NC_141041.1:4695000-4747500 GCF_052040795.2 Danio rerio
GTGAAATATGAAAACAATGATCGCTCCCTGTGGCTTGTACAGCACCTCTTATCAGTTGGAATGCAATAACTTTTGCATAGATTATGGTGGAGACCTTTTTCTTTTTTCCTATGATTACAGACATGTGCAGGAAACACCAAAATTAATTAAAGCACGCTAGACCACACACAACCTCAAAGGTACACTTTATAAAACTTTATAAAACAAAAATACAAAAAGCGCCTCTTTTTTAGGTGTTTATTATAACACAGACGACATATACAGCTATTTTGAACACTTTCAATAGTGTTTTATGAAAATTCAAAGTGTTTTCTTTAAAATGATACCAAATTTTTGCATTTACACCTCTGCATGTGGATTTGGGAAGCTTTTAAATGTGGGTAGGCAAAATCCAGGCGGAAATCCCAAAATAACAGCAGAGTTTAACTGGTGAATGCTTTTTTTTTTTTTTTGTTATTGTTACTATTCTCAAGTCACGAGTGTCTGCACATCATCCTGTGTATGACTCTGCATGTGATAAATAAAATTACAATTTGAGCTCTTGATTGTGATCTATTGATGTGATGTGCAGTGCTTTGCAGCTAAATCGCATCGTTCCTTTTAATTGCTACTAAGTGCCTCAAACAAAACTCATGCATTTGAGGTCACTCAGTCTGACTGGTTAATCTTAATGTGCGTATTGTATATCTTAATCCTTTCAGACACACATTGTAATACACTAATTCTGTTCTGTCGTCTGACTCTATTAGGACAGCGGTTTAAAGTTACCCTCTTGCCCAGGATCACTTTACAGCTCTGCTCTTACAGCCCACTCAAATCTATTTCCTCACAATGCGCACACACACACACAAACACACACACATCTCTCATTTAATCCATTGTTTCGTTTCTCCTCCCCCTCTTTTATATGGTATTCAAGAGAAAACCTCCCTTATGCTGCTCCAGCTGTCTGCTTCTTCAAATCAGACAGAATCAGACATCATCGTCTGACCCGACTGCAACATCTGCACACACACACACACACATGTACGCACACATTCAAGCACGCAAACACATTCTGACCCCTGACTGGCTAAAACTATAGTTGGATTAGGGAAGAGAATGTTACACAGAAACCTTCAACCTCCAAATCCACTGAAACCCAGCCCTCTGACACACTTTAGCGTGCTTCACGCGTTGTGTGACTGACGGTGTTGATGTGTGTATGCGGTGTATGTGTGTGTGCTCAGCTTCTGTTTATATTGTAGGGACTAAATCTCACCAGAATGATAGTAAAACCTGAAATCACCTGCATTCTGAAGACCTAACAATGGCTCCCATGAGGAAAAAATGCTTAATTAACATGCTAAATAAGGAAAATTCAAACGCAGAATGATTTCTGCGAAGGTTAAGTTTAGTGTAGGGTATAAATATATCATTAGCTCATATATCATTAGTACTATTTTTAATTGTGTACTTGCATGCTGTATTTGCATACTTTGAAATGCTCTTAGCTGTGTTTTTATGCATGACTGTACTGTGTGTGTGCTTGCATGCATCTTGCAGCTGTATGTGTGCATTTGGTTATCGCTTGTGTATGCATACTTTAGCTTTGTTGTTGCATATTTGTGTGGATGCATGTACTTGTATGCATACCTTTGCATTTGCATCTGTACCTGCAAGTGTACATACAATTTTTTATGCATCAGTGTGTGCACTGAAATGCATGTTTGAGTGCGTTTAATGCATGCATGGATGTTTCTACTGCTTAACACTTTAAAAGGACACCGTTTTAATATTATGACAGAAGTTCAGGATCTCTCACTTATAAATCTTTCAGGAGATCTGTATATTTTATTCATGTTTTGGTTTTTACATGTTGTGGTAAGGCATGCTCTGAGAGAGTTGTCTGATGGTTAATCATCCTATAGATGGATAGTTTGTGATCGGTTTGTTAAACTAGATTGTTTAACTTGTTAGCAGGGGCGGACTGGGACAGTATTATTGTACAGGACAGTTAGTGAAGCTCAGGCCACACTAGCGATTGGTGAGTAAAGAAAAGAGGGGTGGGTAGGGGGTGAACATGGCATGGTTGTTGGTGCCAGACGGGCTGGTATGAGTATTTCAGAAATGGCTGATCTACTGGGATTTTCAAGCACATCCATGTCTAGGGTTTACAGAGGATGGCCTGAAAAAGAGAAAATATCCAGTGAGCGGCAGTTCTGTGGGCACAAATGCCTTGTTGATGCCAGAAGTCAGAGGAGAATGGCCAGACTGGTTCCAGCTAATAGAAAGGCAACAGTAACTCAAATAAACAGTCACTGCAAATGAGGTCTGCAGAAGAACGTCCAACCTTGAGGAAGATGGGCTACAGCAGCAGAAGACCACACCGGGTGCCACTCCTGTCCACTAAGAACTGGAAACTGAGGCTACAATTCACACAGGCTCACCAAAATTGGGCGATAGAAGATTGAAAAAACATCGCTTGGTCTGATGAGTGTCGATTTCTGCTGCCACATTCAGATGGTCGAGTCAGAATTTGTCATCAACAACATGAAAGCATGGACCCATCCTGCCTTGTATCTTGATATTTTCTTGACACACTTTGGGCGAATTAGAACCAAGTGAGCATTGTGTCAACGCCACAGCCTACCTGAGTATTGTTGCTGACCATCCCTTTAGGACCACAGTGTGCTCATCTTCTGATGGCTACTTCTTGCAGGATAACGCACCATGTCATAAAGTGTTAATCATCATAGACTGGTTCCTTAAACATGACAATGATTTGCATCATGTATGTGCAGCCAACAAATCTGCAGCAACTGCGTGATGCTATCATGTCAATATGGAGCAAAATCTCTGAGGAATATTTCCAGTAGCTTGTTGAATCTATGCCATAAAGCATTTAGGCAGTTCTGAAGGCAAAAAGGGGGCCAACCCCTGTACTAGATGTACCTAATAAAGTGGCCAGTGAGTTTATATGCTTGTATTTGTTGATATAATACATGTGCATATATATATATATATATATATATATATATATATATATATATATATATATATATATATATATGCTGCAAATGTGTATATATAATGTGTATATAGTCGCACATGTTTGCATGCTTGTTTTAGCAAGGTTCAGCGTGCCTGAACAGAATGTGCTCTGTGTATCCAGTCTTCTTTGCATGTGTGTATGCAGTTTTATGTGATTTTACTGTCCACACACAATTCGTAATTTTTCAAAATCTTCATTTAGAGGCATTTTGAACAGTGCATAATTAGGTTTCTAAACACTATTTTAATATTAATAAAAGACTTATATGAGCAATTCCGTGCAAATATCAACCTTGCCATGAAAAAAGAAACGTTTTGACCAAAATACAGAAACCGTTTTTAGGTGAGCAAGTATTTTGCAGTACTTTAGAAATACTCAACAATGCATCTTTAAATGTTTTCAAATTATTCTAATTGATTTACTAAAGTCACACAAGTTGCAATTTAAATTCGGTCACATCCATAACAGAGAGATGTCACATCCATAACAGCACTTTTTCCTCATAAATGTGAAAATATTTAATAAAATAAAATCATTTTTGTTTTATAGAGAGCCGACTCTTATCCTTTTGATTATCATTGTTTCTTTTGGGTTGTGTTTAATTCACAGATTTTCTACAAAGTATGTTGTATTCTGTAAACCCGCAACCTTTTTTTTGTCACATCCATAACGCATGTTTATTTTCCACATTTAAAGTACAAAACATGTTTACAGATTGATATTTTTTGGTACCTTAACTCTGTGGTCAGTTGTTCTGGAAAATATATACAAAAGTTTCAATATATTGTTAACGTATACTGTTTATGCAAATGTTTTGAGTTTTTACTGCAAATGTCACATCCATAACGCTGGAATTACTCATTTTCAAGTTGAACATCATTGAATATTATTATAATTATGAAACAAATATTATTTTGAAAATAATTATATTCAAGTTTAATATTATTGAACATTACACTGTTAACAATTACCTGTAGAATCTACAGTAACTTTCTTTATTAGCATTATAATTATTGTAATTACTGTGTTTTGTATTGTTTTTTTAGAATGTCTGCAGCAGTATGGTGATGCCTGTAACACTTTTCTTGTCAAGAACAATAAAGTTTACTACTACTACTACTTATGGTAAATCAATTACAGCAAGAATACTGTGTTTACATTACAGCATCATTAATCTTGCTCTATATGCATTTACACTTGTACAGTGCTCAGCATAATTAAGTACACCCAGTTTTAAAAATTAATATTTTTATCAATTTCTCAGTGAATATTGGTCATAACTTTTGGTGCATTTAAACAAAACAGATTTATTAAACGTATATATTTATTAAAAATATATTTTGGTCACCAAACATATTTAGAAATTGAAAGATAATACCTATTATATCCGTGTTGATAATAAACGTTGCATAAAGAATAAGATGACACACAGACTGCTTTACTGCTCTCCGTTTTTACTTCGCTCTATCAGATGACAACTACAACAACCGGCATTTCCGGTTAACACCACAATGCATTCTGGGTGCTGTAGTGAAATAACAATGTCAGGAATATACAACAATACCATTAAATTCAAACAAAATATTGTAAAAAATAAAATAAAATCGCAGCCTACAAAATTTCAACTTAATCTTTCATTTTTTAAAAATTATTTTTTTATTTTTTATTTTTTTTTATTTTTTTGCTTTTCTTGATTTTTCTTCTTTTTAAAATTTTTATTTAATATTTTTTTATAACATAAATTTTAGTGTTCTAGTTTTTGGACCCTAATCAGAAGTTATTTTGTTAGATAAGCTCCAGATTTGGATTCAGTGCTGACTAATCTAATGTATATGCTCAAATATAATATTGCAAAACATCCCATTAAAAATATGAATTTAAAAGAGTGATTTGTGAGGGGTGTACTTACATATGCTGAGCACGGTATATCTATACACAAGGCAATTTTAAAATACAGTAACATACCACGTAACTGTCCAGCAATAAAATACAGTTATTATATATTACACTTAAATACTGTGTAATTTTCAAAACATCATTAACAGCGTATAAATAATCTTGTCTGTGGATGACCTTGGCCCAAAAATGCATGTGGCAAAAGATGCAAAACTAGCATGTATACGCTTTCCAGACAATCCCATCCTCCTGCCCCATATAAACACACACACACACACACACACACACACACACATACATGGCCAACTGTTCCGGCAGGTGGCCCACATCACTAAGCTCCTAGAGCAATTATCCGCGCTGGAATCCCGTCGCTGCGACAACAATCAGCATGGAGCTAGATCCCTGTCACGGCGTCCATATAGCAGCCTGTTAAACCAACCAACTGGGACATTACATCACTGTTAAACTGGAACTTTACCTTATACAGTACCATAGTAGTAAAATCGGTTAATCTGTCTCTCTCTCTTTGTGTCTCTGTGGATTTATACACCTTTAGACCTTCTTACTGTAGCTGTGTATGTGTGTGTATGTGTGTGAGTGAGTTATAGCGGTCTTTAAGAAACTGAGAACACAATGTGAGCTCCATTTGGTTTACGAGAACATCACTAAGAATACAACACTCTGAGGAATACACTCAGAAGTGTACGTCTGTTGCAAAGCCTAGTCTGTTCTCGCTGACTATAGTCAACATAGGCAGCTTCCCTCTAAAGCAGCATCTTGCCTGAGCTGGATCCCCATCGCAGCCCCAGATGGATTTTCAGCAGACTTTTTTGTGTTTTCTCTGCTTTTTGGGAGATCAGATGTGTTAAACGGAGCTGACAGCACTGCAGGGTTATTGATGGCTGAAAGCATAATCAAATTATTCATTTAGACCAAATATTTAATAAACAGATATGCAAGGGTTGCACTCGCGAGTTAGGATTTCTAAAAAAGTATCTTACTAGGATTTGTAATAAACCTTTAAGGCGACTGCATCTGATGATTTCTTTACTTAAAATGTTCCATGGATTGTTGAAACTTCATTACAGCAAATGTAAAAACGTGGCTAAGCTGCAAATTAGTTTGCAGACTAAAACAATGACACAGTGAATGTTTAAGTCTTTATTTACAAATGACTCTTGATATGATTCTTCTAATAAATCAATCATGCACAAACTCTTTTTATCTAAAGGACTGAATCAATGTGACTCAGTTTAAAAAATGGCATGTCTTTATATTGGTTAAGATGATCAAGAACAAACTATTCTTTTGAGCTGATTCTTTGATTGAATCACTCACGGTGTCTTACAAACTCAGAACGAATCTGTAAGACTTATGAATTATTAGCGATTATTAGCTCCAAAAAACTACACACGAATGAATCAATCATGTTGATTTAAATGCCTTTTTTTTATAAAAAAGGACTGAATCAGCATGACTGTAATAATAGTAATAGCATAGTAAAATAGTAAAATAGTAAAATAATAATAGCATGTCTACATTAAGAACAAATGACTCTCTTGAGCTGATTCTTCAATTGAATCACACGTCTCACAAACTACATAATTGATTCACCATAACTTAGTACTGAATAATGACTTTAAAAGTATTTATACTGATATTATAATGAACAGCTGACTCTCTTTAGATGAATCATCTAATGAATCACTTATGAACGCTCACAAACTTCTGAATCAACATAACTCAGTTTAATGATTCGATTAACATCTTCATTTGATTCTTAATAAATAAATGACTCACAAGCTGATTCTTTTAGTGAGTCACTTTTGCAGACTTACTCTCACAAAAGCTACTGAATCAACATGACTAAGTTATAAATGAAAAATATGCATTGAATTTGAATCAACGAATCAATCATGTTGATTTACAAACTCTTTTATTCATTCATTCACTCATTTTCTTGTCGGCTTAGTCCCTTTATTAATCCGGGGTCACCACAGCAGAATGAACTGCCAACTTATTCAGCACATTTTTACGCAGCGGATGCCCTTCCAGTCGCAACTCATTTCTGGGAAACACACACACACACACACACACACTCATACACTATGGACAATGTTAGCCTATACCCAATTCACCTGTACCGCATGTCTGGACTGTGGGGGAAACCGGAGCACCCAGAGGAGGGTGCAGGGAGAACATATAAACTCCACACAGAAACACCAACTGAGCTGAGGTTTGAACCAGCGACCTTCTTGCTGTGAGGTGACAGCACTACCTACTGCGCCACTGGGTCGCCCCAAACTCTTTTATATAAAGCACTAAATATGATTCAGAAATCATAGCATGCCTTTATGTTGATTAAGAAATGACTCTCTTGAGCTGATTCTTTGATTGAATCACTCATAAGGTCTCACAAAGTCACAAACTGTAAATAAACTACTAATTCAACATAACTCAGTATTAAATAATGACATTAAAAGTATACATACTGATGTTTTTATCAACAACTGACTCTCTTTATCAGCTGAGGATCATCTCCAAACTCAAATCCATTCTTTCCTTTCAAGATCTGGAAAAGGTCATACATGCTTTTATCACGTCCTGCCTATTGCTATTGCAATTCCTTATATGTTGGTCTCCCTCAATCCTCATTGGCACGGTTGCAGTTGGTTCAAAATGCGGCAGCTAGACTTTTAACAGGCACCACAAAACATGCTCATATCTCACCAGTTTTAGCATCCCTTCATTGGCTTCCTGTTCATTTTAGAATTCAGTTCAAGATTTTACTAATTGTTTTTAAAGCACTGAATGGGCAAGCACCTTCTTATATATCAGAACTTATTAACTTACAGTCAACTCCTTGGTCTCTTAGGTCGTCAAATAAAATTTGACTGCAAATTCCTCGGTCACGACTTAAACTGAAAGGAGGTAGAGCCTTTGCAGTCGCTGCTCCACGTTTGTGGAACCAGCTGCCCCGGATATTACGAGTGCTTCTTCTCTCTCTATTTTTAAGTCTAGACTTAAGACACATTTTTATTCTATTGCGTTCCCAGGCTTTTAATCTTTATTGTGGTTGTTGCTGTAATACCTTTATTCTTATTATTACTTTTATTGTTATTTTTACTGTTTTTGAGTGTGTGCTATGGTTTTGTTCAGCACTTTGGTCAGTGCCAAACTAAAGTAAATGTGCTTTATAAATAAACTTAACTTACTTACTTTCTCTTTAGATTAATCTTTTAATGAATCACTCATGAACACTCACAAACTTATAGAAACTGCTGAATCAACATGCCTCGGTTTGACGATTCCATAAATGTCTGAATTAGATTATTTATTAACAAAGGATTCTCTTGGGCTGATTCTTTAAATGAGTCACTTGTGAAGACTGAGTCAATGAATCAATCATGCAGACTCACAACCTCTTTTATATAAAGGACTGAATCAGTATGACAGTTTGAAATAATGGCATGTCTTTATATTGTTTAAGATCAAATGACTCTCTTGAGCTGATTTTTTGATTGAATCACTCATGAAATCTAGAAAAAGTCACTTACTGTATAAAAACTACTGAATCAACATGACTCAGTACTAAATAACGACATTAAAAGTATTCATACTGATGGTTTATCCAACAACTGACTCTCTTTAGATGAATCTTCTAATCAATCACTCATGAACACTTGTAAACTGCTGAATCAACATGACTCAGGTAAATGATTTCATAAATGTCTTAATTTGATTCTTAATTAACAAATGACTCTCTTGGACTGATTCTTTTAATGAGTCACTTTTTAAGACTCACAAAAACTACTGAATCAACATGACTCAGTTATAAATGAAAAATATGTATTGAATTTGATCCTGTAGGAAGAAATGATATATGTTTGAACTGATTCTTCTAATGAATCACTTACCAAGGCTCATAAACTCAGAAACTAATGAATCGGTATGACTTATGAATCACAAGTGATTCTTAACTCCAAAAACTAAAATGAATCAATCATATTGATTCACAAACTCTTTTATATAAAACACTGAATTAATATGACTCAGTTTGAAATAATGGCATGTCTGTATACTGATTAAGATCAAATGACTCTCTTGAGATGATTCTTTGATTGAATAACTCATTGGGTCTCATAAACTTACTTCTATAATTACTGGATTTTATTCATAATATACTGAATATTAAATAATGACTTGACAGTCTGTATTCTGATGGTTTAATGAACAACTGACTCTCTTTAGATGAATCTTCTAATGAATCACTCATGAACACTCAAAAACTGCTGAATCAACATGACTCAGTTTAATGATTCCAATAATTTGATTCTTAATTAACAAATGACTCTTGGCTGATTCTTTTGACGAAGCACAAAAACTACTGAATCAACATGAGTTATAAATGACAAATACATATTGAATTTGATTCTTAAGAAAGAAATCGCTTGCTTGAGCCGATTCTTCTAATGAATCACTCTCGAAGGCTGGCTCACAAACTAATGAATCTGCATGACTTCATGACTTATGAATTACAAGTGACTATAAAAACTATGTACATTATATAATCAATTGAATCCATTTGTTATGAACTCTTTCTCTACATGTAGCACTATTGTTTTTGCAGTGTAGTTTGCTATATCAAGAAATATACAGCATATAGGTGTCTGATTTTAATAAAGAAGCAAGCAGAAGTGCTAACAGAGATGGTCACCTGGTGTTTCAGCACAGGTGTGCGTCATGATTAAGTGTAAATACAGCCAGAAGAAAATCCAGTGCAACCACATTTCATCACAAAATCCTCAAGATGGCAAAACCTAAAAGGCCGTTCTTTAATAAAAGTTCTGGAGCGTCGGACAGGACTTGCAAACACATTCATCTTTTCCAAAAGAAAAACTGTGAGGTCAAAGCCTTGGAAACTTTCTTTGTAAGTTCTGCACATTAGTATTGAGGCGATTAACATAAGCGGATCTAGTAATATTGTGCATCTTCATAATCGATGCGTTTTTAGTAGATATTAATCAGAAACTTCATACTCTTATAGTATTCTCAAAGAAGGCTATTTTGCATTCTTATAAATAACGCTGTGAAGGAAAACCATTGATTATTTTGATGTTTGTGTATTAAGTGTTGGGGTTTTGTTTCATGTTGCTCCTTGAGGCACTGTATTGCATTGATTTTTACCATGGTTAACCATTTTTAGATCCTCTCTCTTGTACACTGACAAAAATGGTGTAGTAACAATTACAAGTAACAAACACATTTTAGTTTATAAAGTAATACTAAATATTAATAATAATTCCTTATATTTATATAGCGCTTTTTCTGGATTCTCCTCATCCACCACTATTGTGCAAGGCAGCCATTTTGCGCCAGACCGCACACCACACACCATACACCAGCTGATTGGTGGAGATGAGACAGAGTGATAAGGCAAATTATGATTTGGGAATGGTTGGGAGGCCATGATGGACAGAAGCTAGTGGGTAAACTTGGGATTTTTAACGAGTCAGGACCTTGGTTTAACTTTTCATCCGAAAGACGGCACTCACTGAGCAGTATAGAGTCCCCGTCACTATACTGGGGCATTAGGACCCACACAGACCGCAGATTGGGCGCCCCCTGCTGGTCTCACTAACACCACTTCCGGCAGCAACCTAGCTTTCCCATGTGCTCTCCCATCCAGGTACTGACCTGTACTGTTCTGATTAGCTAAAGTAGACATCTCACGTCAGCGCGTTCTAGAAATATTCCTACTGCGTTCACACAGCGCAGCATTCCGGCAAATTAACGGTAATGTTACAACTTCTTTTTCTGGAAAACAGCCGGAACGAATTTACCGGTATTTTCAAAAAGGGCCTGTTCACACATACAGACCTTTACGGGAAATCGGTAATTTTCCGGAAAGGTCTGTATGTGTGAAAGGGGCTATTGTTGTCACCTATTCGGTCCCAGTCACTGCCCTCGCTGGCCAGCAGAGGCCACCATCTCCGGACTTCTAAGCATTACATCATCCACTTACACTGATCCAGCACACCTGAACTCTATCCCGCTAATGACCCACGTACCCTTTATAAGCCGCACTCAAACACTCAGTCTTTGCGAAGTCTTGTTTAGCCCCAGCCAGCATTACTGAGCGTTCTATCCTGCCTGCTCTCCTGTGTATTACTCCAGCCCGTTCCTGACTCTGCTCTGCCTTCTGCCTGCCCACGACTTAAGCCTGTTACACGGACTCTGATACTCGCTGCCTGCCCACGACCCAAGCCTGTTACACGGACTCTGAATCACGCCGCCTGCCTCTGACCCATGCCTGGTAAATCACTCTGTGTCTGTCAGCCGCCAGCCCTAATATCTCTATTGCTGTTATTGTTGTATGTTCGCACCTTTGTGCGTGTTGATTGTTTGAGTGAAAGTGTGACTAATAAATACTGCATAATGGATCCCACCGTGTCAGTCTCCCCGTTACAATTGTATAACAGTGGTTTGTTCTGTAGACTTAATAAAAATGATACGTAAGGGGGCTAATAATATTGACCTTAAAAGTTTTTAAATGAATTTAAAAAACTGCTTTTATTCTAGCCGAAATAAAACACATAAGACTTTCTCCAGAAGAAAAAATATTTGAAAATATTTGAAAAATTCCTGGATCTGTTAAACAAAATTGGAAAAATTTTTGAAGAAAAAAAAAATTCTAATAATTCTTCTAAGTCTTTAATCATTCTTCTAATAATTCATCCAAGTCTTTTCTAAGACTTTATATTTCATAAAACATTTTAAAAATCAAGTTGCAAAGTTCTTAAGCATTTTCTATGTCTCTAAGCATGCTTCTTTAGTTTGAGAATGAAGATGTATTGTCTAAAACAGTATAGTCTTGTGCTCTGACATCACTGCGATCCGTGTGACACATTTATCCTATTAAAGCAGCCGCCAGCTGTCTTTTGTCTTTCTCTGACCATCTCAAGCTGCTTTCACTTAGTCCTTTCCATCTTTCCCTTTGCTTCTGTACTGATGCTTGCTTTTTGCAGTATGTAGTATGTATAGTGTGCACAGTAAGCACATTTTCTTCATGCTCAGAATACCCAAATGACTACTCAAAACACAACAGTACACACGGCATCCTGTTATTTAATGAGCGCAGTTATGGTTGTTCTGATATTACTGTACATGTAATGTGGTCGTTTGTGACCCTATAGCCCAAATCCACTCATAAGGGTTCATTTCTGGATATTGAGATGTATACATCAACTGAAGGCTGACTAAATAAGCTTTCCATTGATGTAATAGGACAATATTTGGCCCACATGCAAATTAAGTAATTCATTTTCTTTTCGGCTTAGTCCCTTTATTTATCAAGGGTCGCCACAGAGGAATGAACCGCCAACTTATCCAGCATATGTTTTACGCAGCGGATACCCTTCCAGCTGCAACCCATCACTGGGAAACATCCATACACACTCATTCACACACATACACTACGGACAATTTAGCTTACCCAATTCACTCATACCACATGGGGGAAACCAACAATACTGCCCCAAATTAAGTTCTTAGCAATGCATATTATTCATCATATATTAGGCTTCGATTTACTTAGAGTAAACTTACAAAATGAATATATGGAACATGATTTTTACTAAATGTTATGGCTTTTACTCTTTTTTTCTTCATCTGTGTTAAGCTACTTTTAAACAATCTACATTGTAAAAAGCACTAGAAATTGGTTATCAATTATGTTTTTCTTCTATGACAAAGATACGCATCGAGCCGTGTCCTCTTGTTGCATTTTTTGTACTTCCTCTAAATGTTGCAGGGTTATCGAATGCAAACGCTTTTGCATTTTTTTTTTATTCTTTTACTAATGAAACAAAGATTTCCTCTGAGTTTTGAGACGTTGTGAGATGCAATGAGCTTGGAAAGAAATGTAGATTTTCAATTAATGGCAATTCTAGTGCTTTTTCTGTAACATGGGACCCATTTAGAAATGTTTTTTATTTTTTTCTGATCATGTGAGTACTTCTACAGACTGTCAATCAAAGCCTTACAGGTTTTTTACTTGCAGGGTGAGTTTAATTAAAGGGCCATGACACCCCCCACTTTTGGTTTAGGTCCACCTCAGAATTTTTTCAAAAGATGCTTCATAATAGGCGTGGAGCAAAGGCAGGAGTGGGCGTGGCCAGCAGGGGAGAATGAGGGGTGCGAACAACTGTTGTCAGTCAGCTCACAAAATGAGACAAATCGTGAGGAGACGCAAGAAATAATTTAAAAAGTTAAAATGCAAAGAAATAAACAGTAATTTAAGCCCTGCTACATTTGGTATTCGTAATTTCATAAACATAAACACTATAAATGAGGATTTCTCCCTCAATTCCCGGGTCTGAATGCAGACTCAGTGCAGCAGGTCTCTTGCCCTGTCTATTTTTACCATTAGCCCTGCTGGTAATCTGGAGGATTTAGGAAAACACAGCAGCACGGCGATGTGTCTAAATGTGAACGAACTCCTGATAAAAGATAACGTCCGCCATTATCCAATTCTCTTACTGCTCTCCCGACAAAAATGTTTGCTGTACACAAACAGCTTTGCTGTATCGGCCTTGACAGCATCGCGGGGGAAAACATGCAACAAACCCTGTGGATCATGGAAACAAACACATACGAGCCTTCATGAGCAGCAATGTGTCTCACAGCTTGGCACTGGCAGGTCTGCCTTGCCTTCGGAAAGCACATGCAGTCATGAATAATTAAGAAGCCGGCTCTTCTCATAGGATAAGAACTTTGTTATGAATAATAATGAGAAACCAACGCATCATCTTTGCACTTGCAGTTTTGCGCTACTTTGCCGACTTTGATCCGCCCCCAAAAAATCATTTAAAAACTTGAAGCTTGAAATTAGTAAACAAAAGCTCATAATTATCAAGTTTTTCCCACAATTACAGCTACCATTGTCTTAACTGATGCTCAACACACACTTATCTGTTAAAATCTCAAAAATAAGTACTCGAGGGCTTAGTGAACCTTTAAGTATATTGTGTAAGTATCTGAGGATTAATTTGCTACATACATTTATTCATTTGCTTTTTGGCTTAGTCCCTTTATTAATTTAGGGTTGCCACAGCGGAATGAACCGCCAACTTATACAGCATATGTTTTACGCAGAGCAACATCAACAGCCTGAGGTATCAAGACATTTGTGCTGCCCATTACATCACAAACCACAGGAGAGGGCAAAATCTCCAGCAGGATAGCGCTCCTTCTCATACTTCAGCCTCTACATCAAAGCTCCTGAAAGCAAAGAAGGTCAAGGTGCTCCAGGATTGGCCAGCACAGTCACCAACCATGAACATTATTGAGCATGCCTGGGTAAAGATGGAGGAGGCATTGAAGATGAAACCAAAGAATCTTGATGAACTCTTGCAAGAGTCCTGAACTTCTTGAGTCCTCCAAGAATGCTTTCTTTGCCATTCCAGATGACTTTATTAATCAGTGATTTGAGTCAGTGCAGAGATGTATGGATGCTCATGATGGAGTCAGACACAATATTCATTCTGTCTCCACTGCAGCATGACTTTATATTCTATACTGGACATTATTTCTGTTCAGTGATGAGACTTTTGTCTAAGCAAATTCACACCATACTGTCCTAATGAAATCATTAAAAATCAAGGCCTGATCATATTTTATTTTAGTAAAATAAGCGTAATCAAGAGGCCTTTGCCTTTCATATAAGCCACTTCGGATACCAAATGATCAACTAGAAGTCAAGTTATTATTTGATGTTCCTAAAACTTGGATATGCGACAAGACTTTAATCAGGTAGTGTATAATAGATTTGCATAATGTCCATCTATGGATCAATCAGAGAACAGGAAGGTGGGGTTTAGAAAGACTATGAATATGGTTTGTGAATAGGACAATGTTTGGATGAGATACAACTATTTGAAAATCTGGTAAGGTGAAAAAAAAAAAGTGTAAATACTGAGAAAACCCCTTTTCTTTTTAATTAAATTGTTAGACATGCATACTACTGATATATTTACACTATAAATTGATTAAATGTCATGATAAAACATGATCTTCACTTAATATTCCAATATTTTTTGCATTAAAATAATATTGGTCAATTATACTCATCGATTTGTAATATATTTGCATAATGTCCATCTATGGACCAATCAGAGAACAGGAAGGCTGGGTTTAGAGTGACTGAATCATAAAGCAAGCATTTTAGACATTGTGAGAAATCAGCTGATGCCGCAATATTATGTGGATTCAATATTCTGCGATATTATGAGAAAATTACAATGTTTTATATATCTTAAACAGATGTAAACTAACAAAACGAAACCTTTTTAAAATGACATAAAAGCAGCATAAAAGCAGGCAGTATACAGTGTGTTCAGTAGCTAATGAGTTGTTATTCTGCTCTGAACATAGGCAGTGTCTCATTGTTTTCTATCTTCTGTCAAATCTCTTCTCCCTTCTTCCTGTTTCCTCCCCCTCTTTCTTCTTCACTTCCCGCTTCCCTCTCTCTCTCTCATTTCTATTTATAGCATTGGCTCATTTGTGCCTCCGAATCAGAAAGCACAGTTGTGTAGGATGTTTTTTTTAAACTTCCAAACACACACACAACATATGTTCACACATTAACATGACATATTGTTTCATGTGCATTGTGGTTGTGTGCTTTTAGAGGTGTATGCATGCTTATTTAAAGTGTGTGTGCGTGTGTATGTGTGTGTGTGCTTGCTTTTTTTTTCCGCTGAACTAAGCTGTGATTCCCCATCATTAGGGATCTCTCTCTCTCTCTCTTTCTCTCTCTCACTCTCACTTTTCTTTCCAGATAATATGAACCAACTCAGAATAAACCGCTGGAAAACAAACTGTGCCACAGGCTCCGAATTTAAACTTCTGTCGCATCTACCAGAGAACTGAGAGACTTTACTAAGGAGGAATATTTATTACTTGCTATGAAAGTGCATTATTTTATTGTGTAAAAATATGCCTTTTGTTACTACAACAATGGAAATATTACGATGCTTTGCCTGCGTTATTGTGGACATTATAGTGCAGCATCATACACTGTGCAAAACTAAGCAGATTAGCATCTCAGCCACATAATATTTATAGTACTGTATTATATACACCTTGCCGGCCACTTTATTAGGTATACCTGTCCAACTGCTCGTTAACGCAAATTTCTAATCAGCCAATCACATGGCAGAAACTCCATGCATTTAGCCATGTGGACATGGTCAAGATGATCTGCTGCAGTCCAAACCGAGCATCAGAATGGGGAAGAAATGTGTTTTAAGTGACTTTGACCGTGACATGGTTGTTAGTGCCAGACGGGCTGGTCTGAGTATTTCAGAAACTGCTCATATACTGGGATTTTCAAGCACAACTATCTCTAGGGTTTACAGAGAATGGTCTTAAAAAGAGAAAATATCCAGTGGGCGACAGTTCTGTGGGCGCAAATGCCTTGTTGATGCCAGAAGTCAGAGGAGAATGGCCAGACTGGTTCCAGCTAATAGAAAGGCAACAGTAACTCAAATAAGCACTCGTTACAACAGAGGTCTGCAGAAGAGCACCTCTGAACACACAACACGTCCAACCTTGAGGCGGATGGGCTACAGCAGCAGAAAACTGCATGATGCTATCATGTCAAGATCCAGCAAAATCTCTGAGGGAGTTCTAAAGGCAAAAGGGCGTCTAACACGGTACTAGTAAGGTGTACCTAATAAAGTGACTAAGAAAAATGAATGAGTTTGTTTTTTCTAAAACATTCTGTTTTTATCTTATTTTTTTATTCAGAGTTTACTATTAAGTTTAAATGTATTTTTTTATATAAATTTATTTAGGAACTAGCTAAAATAAAATAATATTATGAGAAGTATGTAAATAATAACAACATACAGTACAGTTTGATTTACAAGCATTTGTGTATAATGTTTACACCAAAAACATTTATTAAAATGTAACTAAAAATAACTACATTAGCATCCACACCAATGCACAATCACTCTTTATTTATTGTAAGTGTGCTGCTGTTTTGTTGTCAGTCCCTTTAAATGACTGTACTCTTTAGCATTAAAAATTCTCCTGACATTTTATATATATATATATATATATATATATATATATATATATATATATATATATATATATATATATATATATATATATATATATATATATAAACTAGTGATCATATCTAGTGTGAACAAGCCTTTACTCTGCAAAGGCCATTTTTACTCACACATGCAGCTCAGTGAGTGTTAATTTTGGATGCTGGGTAGAAGCATGTACAAACTGGGACACACACACACACACACACACACACACACACACACACACACACACACATACACATGCATGCACAGACTAGAAAAAGAGCAGCTGCTGTGAGATGCAAGATGATTACAGTCAACGTGAAATAACATTTGCAACTTATTATCTGACCTATTTCCTGGTGAAATAATGTGAAAACGGGAGGAAAAAAATGTAGGTCGGGGCTTTTATTATTTTGGAACTGATTTAACTGGATGGTGTTTTTTCATATCAGGCATTCCCAAATTGCCAAAGGCTTTTTATAAAAAGTTTATTTTAGATTGTTTGACGTTTACTTTAATTTACGTTACGTTCTATTATTATTTTTCATAATAGAATAAAATAATAAAAAATAAAAGTTGTATTTTTTATTTTACCAAAAAATATTTAAGTTTTTGTTATTTTTTATGACTAATTGTGTTTTCATAGTCTTTCTACCTCTTTGTGGACATGTGTTTATGTTTCTGAACATTAAACACTACACAACCTGACAAAAGTTATATACATAATGAATTGACTTCTAGTTGATCATTCGGAAAAGTGGCAGAAGGTGGATTTTTCAGATGTATCATCTGTTGAACTGCATCCCAATCATCAAACATACTGCAGAAGACCTACTGGAATCAGCATGGACCCAAGATTCTCACAGATATCAGTCAAGTTTGGTGAAGGAAAAATCATGGTTTGGGTTACATTCAGTATGGGGGCGTGTGAG
The DNA here is from genome assembly GCF_052040795.2 of Danio rerio. Taxonomy (NCBI): domain Eukaryota; kingdom Metazoa; phylum Chordata; class Actinopteri; order Cypriniformes; family Danionidae; genus Danio; species Danio rerio. Next base: position 4,712,973 of record NC_141041.1, read on the forward strand.
AGATCTGCAGAGTGGATGATCAACATCAACAGCCTGAGGTATCAAGACATTTGTGCTGCCCATTACATTACACACCACAGGAGAGGGTGAATTCTCTAGCAGGATAGCACTCCTTATCATACTTCAGCCTCCACATCAAAGCTCCTGAAAGCAAAGAAGGTCAAGGTGCTTCAGGATTGGCCAGCCCAGTCACCAGAAATGAACATTATTGAGCATGTTTGGGGTAAGATGGGGGAGGCATTGAAGATGAAACCAACGAATCTTGATGAGCTCTGGGAGTCCTGCAGGAAAGCTTTCTTTGCCATTCCAGATGACTTTATTAATCAGTGATGTGAGTCATTGCAGAGATGTATGATGCAGTCCTCCAAGCTCATGATGGAGTCAGACACAATATTCATTCTGTCTCCACTGCAGCAGGACTTTATATTCTAGACTGGACATTACTTCTGTTCAGTCACAAGACTTTTGTCTAAGGAAAGTCAGACCTTACTGTCCTAATTAAATCATGAAAAATCAAGGCCTGATCATATTTTATTGTGGTAAAATAAGTGTAATCTAGAGGCCTTTGCCTTCTGATACCAAATGATTAACTAGAAGTAAAGTTATTATTTGGTGGTCCTAAAACTTGTATAGACAAGACTTTTATCAGGTAGTGTATTTACACTTGCAATTTTTTACTCATAGTAAAACTAAATAATGCAAAATAAATGTTTTGTTTTATTTATTTATTTACTTATTTTCCAAAAAGTATTGTGATTTTTGTTGTCATTATTGTTTATGATTAATAATTTTTAGGTTTCTGAACATTAAACACTTTTGCTATAAAATAATAAAAAGTATTATTTATTTATTTTTTAAAAATATTTTTAAATAAATGTAAACACATTTTTACATTTACGCATTTTTTATATTTTACTTATAATAAAATAATAAAATATATATCATTTATTTATATCTTTGTTTGTTTGTTTATTAAATTTCCTATTTGTTGTTGTTGTTTATGAATAATAGTGCTTTTATAGTCTTGCTACCTCCTTGTGAACATGCGTTTACGTTTCTGAACATTAAATAAGTGTTAATAATGTGTAAATGAACATAAACAGTCATGCATTGATGAATATATCTAGAAATCTGTTCAGATTTAAACAAGACATTTTAGCATTTTAGTTTTAATAGCTGCTCTGTTTTGGACTGCAGAGTAAAATGTGTGTGTGTTTCACGGCACAGTCTGTATTTCAAACATTGTTAAGCGCTCTCTGTAATTTTAACCAAGCTGTCAGGTTAACAGTGGCTTTCCAGCCGGCTTTTCTCCGTCATCTGCGTTTGTCATTTTCTTGGAAGGAGAGATGGTAGGGAGGATCCCGTCTGCTGTAAAGTGCTGACTGTTCCAGCCTGCCCGACCCCGTCATGTCTCGAATGTAAAAGGAAAATGTTGGGCTGCGCTGTGGATGTCTGCTTGCGGCACCATTAAGGGCCGCATCAATATTAAAGAGCTCGGGACGACCTGAGGAACATTCCAGAGGCCAGTCCATTAGCGGCGACTCCAGCACAACAATCCCACACTCAAGAGTTTGTGTGTGTGTGTGTGTGTGAGTGTGGGTGCACCTTGTATTCCTTACATAGTGGGGACCAAATATCCAACAAAATGTTCCCACAAGTATAGCAATGCCAGTCATTTTTGACCTTGTAGGGACATTTTATTTGGTCTCCATAATGACAAAGGCTCATAAATCAGACAAAATGATGCATTTTGAAAATGAAAGAACTGCAGGTTGTTTCCTGTAAGGCTTGGTTTAGGGCAGGGGTCGGCAACCCAAAATATTGAAAGAGCCATATTGGACCAAAAAAAACAAAAAACAAATATGTCTGGAGCCGCAAAAAATGTAAAGCCTTATATAAGCCTTATAATGAAGGAAACACATGCTGTATCTATAGTAGCTATATTAGCCTACTATAAAAATGACTAAGTTGGCTACAAATACATGATGAGCCTTCATGATTAAATAGCCACTGAAATCAGGTGTTTGGTGTTTATTTCGTTGTCATTTAAACACTTCAGCACAGCCTCTGGTCTTTCAGTGATATTAATTTGATAATTTCTTCTTGCGGCCCATCAGAGTTCATGCATAAAAGCGCATTGAATATCAGTCACATCACAGGCAATTGAGTATGCTGGCACTGAATTAATGTCCTTGGTTTGCTGATTGGTGATGTTACCTGCCATTTTAATACCCCTTTCCTTCACTGTCTTAGCGGAGAGAGGTATATCTTTAATATTTTGTATTATCTTGGTTTTATTTTTGAAGTCTGCAATTACTGTAGGTGTTCTAATATGTTGATGAATGACTCCTTCATGTAGTCACCATCTGTGAACGGTTTTCCATGTTTTATTATCTCACGGTTTGTTTACAACAGCCACCTGCCTGGCATCCCACCCTGCTAATAGAAACCTGTGTCGCAGGCTATGACGCAAATCTTCGTTGACAGAAATGTTGAAAATAAATATTAATTCTACACACTTTTACAGCATTGAAAACTAAAATGCTGTAATTAAAAATGTTTGTCCTCCTATAGAAATCATATTAAAACAAAAATATATACTAACCTTCCCCATCTTTTTGAACATTTTTGAAAAAACTTCAGGGAGCCACAAGGGCAGCGCTAAAGAGCCGCGGGTTGCTGACCCCTGGTTTAGGGTTTGATGGAGAGAATGTACAGTCTGTACAGTAGAAACATCATTACAGCTATGAGAAGTCTCTATAAAGATAGCTGTACAACTGTGTGTGTGTTAGCATTTTCTCTCCGCATTCAAGTCAGTCCCCAAATTTTCAGAGTTACCACGGTGTTTAAACAAATCTATCTAAGGCAGGGGTCACCAATCTTGGTCCTGGAGGGCCGGTGTCCCTGCAGGGTTTAGCTCCAACTTGCCTCAACACACCTGCCTGGATGTTTCAAGTATACCTAGTAAGACCTTGATTAGCTTGTTCAGGTGTGTTTGATTAGAGTTGGAGCTAAAATATGTAGGACACCACGGCACTGTCCTTATAAACAAACTGCATAGTTGAAACCTATACAAAAGAGAGAGATCGACTTAGAATCAAATGCTTGTCGTAATCATAACTGTAAAATGCGTTATGATCATTGGATCATGGTTTCACTTTCACTTCCCACTGCGGCTCATGGCTGCCGTCACTGTGATAAAACACACACATATGCAAATCATCCTTTCAACGCGGCTCTCAAACGATCGCTCTGTGCAACAAACTGAACGTCATTTACAACTTTATAACTTGTTATTCCCAGCATATGCAGGTTCTGTTCACTAAAGTAGCCGTCACTGGCGTGCTACGTGCACACGTTCTCGGTAGCTCATGGTCAGCTCACGTGTGATTTTGCAGCCGCTAATTAATCATTACATGAGACAGAAATTACATTTGTGGGTGAATTATACCTTATAAATACAGTATGTGACACTTTTAACGCCATTTGAAGGTGTTCATGTTTCTGTGATGACCTATGCGGCCGCCTTTAAGCTTCTCTCTTGACCTTGATAATATAATTGGCTGAATCGTAGAAAAGCTGAATTAAGATCATGTGTAGGGTCGAATCTGGATCGTGATCTATTTTCGATTAATCGTGCAGCCCTACTTACCAGTTTATTAATGATTTGATCAGATGTTGTTAGAAAACACGCTGTTTTAATCATAAAAGCAAGGGGTTATTATGCTGTCCTGGCGCCATCTTGTGGATAGACAACGTCAACCGTCTTTGACTAAAGGACACCGACACGCTGTCTCTCAGAAATGATAAATATTTTAAAATAGGCACTATCCTTATAAATAAACTGCATAGTTGCAATCTAAACAACCATATTCTCGACTAAAATAGCCCTAAATGTACATTATGTTGCCCAACAGCAGGAACATTTGTCAAACTATAGAGCGTCCTTAGTTTGTTTAAGGGCAGAGTAATACACAAAGGTGAATATGCCTTTGTGTGCCGTTACTGGTGAAATATCTCACGGCTATCAGCCAATCAGATTCAAGAACCAGACAGAAATATATATATATATATATATATGTATATGTATGTATGTATGTATGTATGTGTATATATATATATATATATATATATATATATATATATATATATATATATATATATATATATATATATATATATGTATGTATGTGTGTGTGTGTGTGTATGTATGTATATGTGTGTGTGTGTGTGTGTATATATATATATATACATACATATATATACATACATATATATATATATATATATATATATATATTTGCGCTTGCTGAGAGGAGCACCTCCGGGCCTGCTGAGAGGGACACGTCAGCCAATGAGGGCAAAGGGGCAGTGCCTCTAGCCACCGGGCCACCTCCTGTGCACGGCCCTGTATATATATATATATATATATATATATATATATATATATATATATATATATATATGAGCAATTCCAGCGTTATGGATGTGACATTTGCAGTAAAAACTCAACACATAAATTGACAGAGAAAGTATACGTTAACATTATATTGAACCATTTGTTTATATTTTCCAAAACAACTAACCACAGAGTTATGGGATCAAAAAAATTCAATCTGTGAACATTTTTATACTTTAAATGTGGAAAATAAACATGCGTTATGGATGTGACAAAAAAAGTCTGCGAGTTTACAGTATACAACATATTTCGTAGAAATTCTGTGAATTAAACTGCACAACCCAAAATAAATAATGCTCAACAAAAGGATAAGAGTTGGCTCTTTATAGAACAAAACTGATTGATTTTATTTTATTTTGACATTTTTGCATTTTTGAGGGAAAAGCTTTGTTATGGATGTGACACTTTTTCGTTATGGATGTGACGGATGTGAAATTGCCATTTGTTTGACTTTGGTAAATCAAATATAATAGTTTGAAAACATTGACAGAGACATTTTTAGGTGTTTTTAAAGTACTGTAAAACACTTGCCTGCGCAAAAAATGTAGAAACGGTTTTGCTATTTTGGTGAAAACATTTTTCTTTTCATGGCAAGGTTGACATTTTCATGGAATTGCTCATATATATATATATATATATATATATATATATATATATATATATATATATAGTTATTGCAATAAATACCATCATTTTTCCATGTAAAAGTGAATAAACAAACAAAAGTTTTATGAATTGAAGTAATTTTGAGCATCATACAACACGAAGGCCAGTAAATGAGGACAGAATTGTGATTTCCCGGTTATATGCCTTTTAGCCTTTCCAATCCTGGTTTAAGTAAGCATCTGAATTTAAACTTTGCATGCCAGATTATTCAAACAAACCCATCTGGGGGGTTTAAAGGGATAGCTCACCCTGAAGATGATAGTTATGTCATCATTTACTTACAATAAAGCACAAAAGGAGATGCTTTGCTGAATTTTGCATGCAATGAAAGTCAATGGGGATATAAATTTTATTAAGCTTTAAAAAATGATGCCATTATAAAAGTGGTTATACGTGCAGCTTAATAACCATTTTCAAAAATTATTTATACACTATTTAAATGTATAAAATCATAGTTCTTGATGATTCACATGAAGTGGTTAAGCACTGTGATTTTTGGAGGAACTATGCATTTTAATATTGTATAAATAACTGTATATTACACTTCATTTATAACATGAACTATTTTGGGTTTTATCCACTTAGAAAGGTTTAAAAGGTTTATTTATCCATGAATGTTTATCATTTACTAATTGTCCATGCAATTCAAAGCAATCGTGAACAGAAGACGACCAAAAAGCATCATAAAGTAGTCATACATGTAATTTGAGCCCCATATTCCAAGTCATGCGAGGCAAACGGCTGAATAAATGATGACAGAATTGATTTCTAGGTGAACTATCTCTTCAAATAGCGTTTGCGTAAGTGTGTGTGAGAGAGTACGAGAAAATGCAGCTCCTTTAGGCTGACATTAAATAGATCATTAACTGTTAAGTATGTGTCCATTTCCGGCTCTCATGCAAAAGTAATAACAGCGTGTGTGTGTGTGTGTGTGTGTGTGTGTTTTTTTTTCTGCAGAGTCCCATCAGCAGCTTTATTGTGGGGTTCAATTCCTTCACAGTCATTTGTAGTGAACAAAGTTTGTGTGTGTGTGTGTGTGTGTGTGTGTGTGTGTGTGTGTGTGTGCACGACATTGCAGTGTCTGGATAATTTGATCAGGGTTGTATTACCTCTTTTCCCTTGACACTAGTATTTATTTATGCTCTTGTTCTCTTCCAGTCCCCCTTTTGCTTCTTCATTTCTTGGCAAAGTCAAGCATCACTGTTACTGTTGCTCAAACTCAAGGTTAAGCTTTAAACTGAAGCAAACAGAGGTACTCTTTCTGTTTTCGTTTATTTGACGTCATTTGAAAATGTAAAAAAGATATATTTTCATTAAGATTTTTATTTTGTACTTTTTTTGTCATTTTACTTAATATTTCATTCATTTTTGGTTTTATTATTATAACTTTGTTTTGGCAACTAGCTAAAACTAAATTTAAAAATTCATTTATTTAACATATAAGTTCATATTAATTTTTAAGGCAATGCAGTGACGCAGTAGGTAGTGCTGTTGCCTCACAGCAAGAAGGTCGCTGGATCACTGGCTCGAGCCTCGGTTCAGTTGGCATTTCTGTGTGGAGTTTGCATGTTCTCCCTTCGCGTGGGTTTCCCCCACAGTCCAAAGACATACAGTACAGGTGAATTGGGTAGGCTAAATTGTCCGTAGTGTATAAGTGTGTGTGTGTGTGTGTGTGTGTGTGTGTGTGTGTGTGTGTGTGTGTGCGTGTGTGTGTGTGTGTGTGTGTGTGTGAATGAGTGTGTTTGGATGTTTCCCAGAGATGGGTTGCGGCTGGAAGAGCATCCGCTGCTTAAAAACGTGCTGTATAAGTTGGCGGTTCATTCCGTTGTGGCAACCCCGGATTAATAAAGGGACTAAGCCGATAAGAAAATGGGATGAGATGAGATTGATTTTTAATTGAACTGTGTAACATGGGGACATGGTGGCACAGCGGGTAGCACTGTCACCTCACAGCAAGAAGACCTCTAGTTTGAGTCCCGGCTGGGCCAGTTGGCATTTCTGTGTGGAGTTTGCATTTTCTCCCCATGTTGGCATGGGTTTCCTCCGGATGCTCTGGTTTCCCCTACAAGGACATTGAATAAGCTAAACTGTTCGTAGTGTATGAACGTGTGTGTGTGAACGAGTGTGTATGGGTGTTTCCCAGTGCTGGGTTGCAGCTGGAAGGGTATTCGCTGTGCAAAAAACCTTATCAACTGCATTGCAATGATTAAAAAAAATTGCAATCTCGATTTAACCCTACACACGATTTTAATTCAGCTTTTCTACAATTCAGCCAATTATATTTTCAGGGTCAAGAGAGAAGCGTAAAGGCATCGCACAGGTCGTCACATTCTTTTATATATGTTGCTCATCAACATGGACACCTCCAAATGGTGTTAAAAGTGTCACATACTGTATTTATAAGGTATAATTCAAACACAAATGTCATTTCTGTCTTGATGTAATGATTATTCTCATGACCTCCTTGTCCTTGAAAAAAATCCTGCTGTTAGCGAAGCAGAATTCAACATCCTAGCAGTCCTCTGCTCCTGTGGGCCCGACTCTGCCAACAAACCCACGTGGGTAAACAACACCTCGGCCTTCTGCTCTCCATGCGTGCTGACCTCAGCTGCATTTTTTTTCTTCTTTTGCTGCGGTTTGTGACCTGCACGACAGATCCTGCTCAAATTAACACTGCCTTAACCCCTCCACCCACATGATGACCGCAAGTTGGCATTATTATATGAGCCCTGCTTAGTTTGCATGGACCACATAAATGGTAGACTAAATTGATTGAAAACATCTGGCTAGGGTCTGTCCCATTCAGATATTAACACTTTGATTAGGGTTAGGGTTACTATTGTGCTAACTGTGATGAACTGATTCAGTGCTCAAGAAATTCTGAAACAAACACATTGTCCACAACAGTGTTGGGTATATTACTTTAAAAAAAAAAAGTAATTCATTACTAATTACATCATTAAAGTTGTATTTATGTTACTTTTCTAAAAACTTTATCTGTAAAGCAACTTAGTTACTTAATAAGTCATTTAATTGTTCTTATAAACCCTTATATGCTGTTGGGAGCGTTTTTATCCACTCTGGGTTAAGGACAACATTTTTATAATAGTCTTTTATTTGCTAAAAATATTATAAGACCAATTAGACAACAAATGCATATGTCAGATTATGTACAACAGGTTTTTCAACAGACTTTAGAAGTTTGTGTGTCAAATATGATGCCACAGACTTTCATTCGTTCATTTTCCTTCGGCTTAGTCTATTTCAGAGGTCGCCATAGCGGAATGAATCGCCAACTATTCCAGCATATGTTTTATGCAGCGGATGCCCTTTCAGCCGCAACCCAGTACCGGGAAACACCCATACACACTCATTTACACACACTCATACATTACAGACAGTTTCGTTTATTAAATTCACCTATAGCGCATGTGTTTGGACTGTGGGGGAAACCGGAGCACCCGGAGGAAAAACACAGAGAACATGCAAACTCCACACAGAAATGCCAACTGACCCAGCAGGGACTTAAACCAACGACCTTCCTGCTGTGAGGCCACAGTTGCAACCACTGAGCCCCCGTGACGCTCCTGACATTGCCTCTTCAGTGTTAAATGGAATATTTTTATAGTTATCAAAAATGTTTCTTGACCATCGGAATATTAGAAAGATTTCTGAAGGATCGTGTGACACTGAAATACACTAGTAAAGATGCTGAAAATTCATTTCTCAGTAATTAAGATGTTTTTGTGTTTCATGCTCACCAAATCAGCATTTATTTAACAAATTCTGTAAAATCATTATTCATTTTAAAAAGTTATTATTATATTTTAGGGCAACACAGTGGCTCAGTGCTTAGCACTGTCGCCTTACAGCAAGAAGGTCTCTAGTTCGAGTACCGGCTGGACCAGTTAGCATTTCTGTGTGGAGTTTGCATGTTCTCCCAGGGTTTCCTCCGGGTGCTCCGGTTTCCCCCACAGTCCAAACACATGCGCTATAATGAATTGTATAAACTAAATTGGCCGTAGTGTGAGTGTGATGAGTGTGTGTGTGATTGATTGTATGGGTGTTTTCCAATACTGGGTTGTGACTGGAAGGGCATCCGCTGCTTAAAAGCATATGCTGGAATAGTTGGCAGTTCATTCCGCTGTGGTAACCCCTTATGAATGAATGAATAAATTATATCTTTTCCTGTTATACAATAACAATTTCTAATACTATTAATAATGATTTTACTGAATTTGCCATTAAATAAGTGCTGCTTTGCTGAGTATAAAACATGAAAACATCGTAATTATTACAAATTAGCAAACTTCTTTATGAGTCAATAGTGCCTTATATACTGTATTAAAAACTTTGACAGGGATTTTTAGAAAAAAAAAAAAACTTTCTTTGTATAATAAATTACATACTTTAAATTTAAAGCAGACACTGAAATAAGATGGTTTACAACTTTTCATAGAATTTCTACAGTTAGTATTAATACACTAGCAAGTCTTCTATGATTTTTATACATTTTTATTTTTAACCTCCAAGGGCAGGGGTGTCCACACTCAGTTTTGGAGGGCTGGTGTCCTGGAGAGTTTAGCTCTAACCCTAATCAAACACACCTGATCAAGCTAATCAAGCTCTTACTAGGTATACTAGAAACTTCCAGGCAGGTGTGTTGAAGCAAGCTATAGTCAGCAGGACACCGGCCCTCCAGGACCAACTTCGGACACCCCTGTCCTAGGGCTTAGTGGCCACATACGTGAACAGCACATTTTTAGCTCTTAAGTGGCTATTTAAAATACTTTGAATGTTTTATATTTTGTTACAGACATAGTGTCATCCTGAAACTGTTTTGCAGCATATGAAATGTCCCAAACACTAATTTTAACTGTCCAAAATGGGGGGGGGAAATGTTGTTTTTACTCTCTGATAGTCAAAACATGTTCAAAAAAAAAATCTATGTTATATATCCACTACAAAACAGTCAGGAAAAATGTTTTATGTAAATTAGGACCACGGGTCCACATATATTGACATCTTTTTTCTCTAAAAGTACATCATATCAAAAGATGACACTTGGGTTTTATTCTAATTAGGATCCAATAAGCCCAAATAGCAAAGAGAAATAAAAAAACACATGTAAAAAAACAACTCGGGCCTTAAGACGTTAAAACAAAGCGGAAACAAAAGACCAAAGCAAAGTCTCTGCTTCCGCAGTTAATCAAATAAACAAGTACAACTGCCAGGAGTAATCTTAGTATGACGAGGGCCCACTTACCAGCTTATACGCAAATCAGTTACAGCTACTGGGAAAACGTTACATCACTTCATTAATTGTCTTTGTCAGGCTAACGAGCAGAGAAAACATAGAAGGACAACCACAGATCTGTCAGGCCTACTGACCATGTGACATGTAAACTTTGAACTTCAGGTTGTGGGAAGCAGGAACTAATGCTGTGTATTTATAACACACCCTACCTCCCTATTTCACACACTACAGTAGGCGCGTCCCAAATTGCAAGCTTATGCAGATATCTACGCCTTTTTTGGGATAAATAGTGTAGTGCATTCACACCGAAAACATCCTGAGAGGAAGAAGTATGTACTTGCAATATACAACCAATTAAAAGAAGTGTTCTTTCAACTATTTAGAGGAAGGAAATCGAGTGCTTGGATTATTGATTTATTATAGAGTGTGCAAGCAAAATTCCTATACAAAGATGATTTGGCTGTCTCCTGTTTGTGAATGGGGTTGTATTCATAAAGGGTACTAATTATTTCACCGATTGAATAAAAAAAAGTTAGTAGTGTTCCATTTGGGAAGACACTACACTCATACACTACACAGTTGAGTGTATAAGTGCATAGTGTGTCATTTGGGACACACCTACTGTCTGTACTAAACAGTAAGAAAGATTGGAATTAGTATGCCACATGGAAACATACTGGAAAACACCAGAGAAAGAACATAGCAACACTTTGGGAAAAATCCAGAACTCAATAGCAACACCATAGCAACCATCGACAACTCCTTAGGATGTTTAGGAAAAGTTAGATTATTTGAAGTCTGTCATTGGACATTTCATGCATGATATTATTACAGGAGCACAATATATCGTTTCAGCATTGACATCGCAATGTGCACATCAGCAATAGTCACATCCAGGGTTCATACACATTTTTACTACTAACATTCCATGACTTTTCCAGGACTTTTCCAAGACTTTTAAGTAAATGTTCGTGACCTAATGTTTCATGCAATGTCTACATAAGAAAAACAATGTGTGTTTAAATTTTTTACAGCATATAGTAAAACAAGCAACTAGGGTTGTAACGGTATGAATTTTTTACGGTATGATAATCGTCTAAAACAATACCACGGTTTGACGGTTTCGCGGTATACGGTGTGTTACAAATGTTACAAAATAATAGAACAGTGAAGCAAATTTGACTTTTTCCAAATAATATATTTTCAGTTACTATAAACAACACCACTTACAATGAACAAATAAAAAAATAAGAAAATAATAAATAATGTGTCAAAGTCCACATAAAGTCCAAATAAACATGGTGCAAATCCTCAGTAAAAAATAGATATAAATATTTACTATACTATAAATAGTTACATAACGAAACTAGATTCAATATGGAACATCCTTAGGTTTTATGTGCCAGCATCGATATGGTTGTCTGTGGATATGGATTTGGATATGGTTGTCTGCAATGCAGACAAACAGCTGCACCTTCATTTGCGTCTTTTGAAAACAGCAAGAGCAGCAGCTCGTCTTTGCTGTGTCACTGTTTTGTCATGTTTCTGTGCTGCTGTGCATGCAAAAGTACTTAGTATGAGAATTATTTCATGCAAAACTTTTTTTTGCGTTTTATTTAGCCGCGCATAAATGTATGCCTATCTCTCATTCCGTGTTGTTCAAAAAGCTCGTTGTTGGTCCACAAACAAAAGCGAAACCTATGCTTATTGGTAGTGATATAGCGAGTTTGAATCAATCTGGGCATGGAGGAGGGACAATGCATCAATGTATCATGTCTGGTTTGTCCGGAGACACAGTGACGAGCGTTTCTATGTCAAATCAGCGTTGTCAAATTTTGATGATGTAACCGCACTGATTCCGGAGCCTCTGAAAGTCCGAATGTTATATGAAACAGCACTGGAAAGCTGAGATTCTCTTCTTTATGCCAATCTTTGAATTGTATGAATCGGATCAGCGGATCAAAAGTTATTAAACATTTAAGAGCAATACTTATTTTTAGCCGCGGGCGGCTGTCTCGGTCTTTAAGGGTTAAAACCGTTAATATGCAATTGTTCATGGTATGATAATCGTGCACGTTCAAATTGTGGTAGACCGTCATACCGGTATATTGTTACAACCCTACAAGCAACAATCTATTTAGTTTCAATTTATATTTATGTTCTATGTAAAATTGATTAAGATAATGCTTACACCGCACTAATAATGTGAGAGAATGTGATTGGTCATGGACAGAAAATAAGTAAATAACCTATATTCAAGAATACGCATATCTGTTTTCCATGACTTTTCCAAAACTTTGTGGGTTTTTCTAGTTTTCCAAAACTTTTCCAGGCCTGGGAAATGACATGTCAAAATTTCATGACTTTTCCAGGTTTTCCATGACCGTATGAACCCTGCACATCACAAGGTCTGCAATGTTATGTAGGGATTAAAGCTGATCAGGGGCCACGATTTGGAAAGCATTAATTTAAAGATGAAAAATTTGACAGTGGTTAACCTTTGCAATTAAAGATGCAATTGAAATTTTTTTCTCCTAAACAAAACAAATAAGTTTAAAACATTCAGAAACAACAAGCAATGTACCAAGAACTAAAAAAGATTAATATATATTCTATATAAAATATTTATATTCTGTCCGACTAACATAAAGACTATAAATATTATTAGGGCTGCACCATATCAGGAAAAAATTGCACATTTTTTTTCTGCAATACATATTGCGATATTGAGTCTAATTTTAACATATGACATTAATTACTTCATTTGAAACAAATGAATAATTAAGGAAAATTATGGATGATGATGATGATAACAGTAATACTGTAATAAAATGTAATAAACCAACTAAATCACAAGGAATGATAAATACAGTGAAGCAAAGTTCCAAATAAAAGACTGTAGACTATCGAAAAAAGGGGTTAATAATATTGACCTTAAAATGGTGTTTAAAAAGTTAAAAACTGCTGTTATTCTAGCCAAAACAAAACAAATAAGATTTTCTCCAGAAGAAAAAATATTATCAGACATACTTTGAAAATTTCCTTCCTCTGTTAAACATCATTTAGGAAATATTTTTAAAAAAGCAAGAAAAATTTAAAGGGGGCCTAATAATTCTGACTTCAACTTTGTGTATATACTATTACTACTATACTATACTCTTTATATATATATTTAAATATATATATATATATATATATATATATATATATATATATATATATATATATATATATATATATATATATATGTAAATGTGTGTGTGTGTGTGTGTGTATGTGTGTGTGTGTGTGTGTATGTATATATTTATTTATTTAACATTTGTATCTTTTAACCACATTAGATACATTTAACTAGTTCTTACTGGTTCATACAAAAAATACTTGACTTGGTTGTTCTTACCCAACATTGGGTCAAATACGGACATTCCCAACACTGGTTTAACTTTTACAAATAAATTTAAATGACACTTTTCGCCCAAGTGTTTGTTTTGTCCATATTTAACTCAACAAAAAAATTACCCCAACCATTTGAGAAGGCTCTGATTGCAGACTGGGTGCACATCCAAGCTGAGACTGCATGCAATGCTTTTAATGCGTACATCTAACCCCAACCCCTAAATACATATCTACCTCTCGCAGTGATGTCACTAGGTCTATTTAGTGCATGTGTCTAAGACAGCATGTCTGAGATTGCATGTGCAAGTCTGCTGCCAGATACTATTGAACCATTATGAAACAATGAATTCACCACAAATAGAGTTGTTCAAGCCATCTGGTGAAATATAGTTGAAAATTGTTATTATTATTTTATAATAATTGTATTTTAATTATGCAAATTGTCTTTTTTCTTGTAATATCATTCATTTTCTTAAGGCTTAGTCTCTGATTATCGGGGGTCGCCACAGCAGAATGAACCGCCAATTATTCCAGCATATGTTTTTCGCAGCGGATGCCCTTTCAGCCGCAACCCAGTACTGGGAAAAACCCATACACTCTCACATTCACACACACTCATATACTACCTCCAATTTAGTTTATTCAATTCCCCTATATCGCATGTGTTTGGTCTGTGGGGGGAACCGGAGCATCCGGAGAAAAACCCAAGCCAACACAGGGAGAACATGCAAACTCCACACAAAAACTGGCCCAGCCTCAAACAAGCGGCCTTCTTGCTTTGAGGGGACAGTTCTCACCACTGAGCCACCGTGCCACCCCTTCTAATCTGTCATGCACATGACATCAGCACATGACTTTCACACATTTATCCTATTACATTGTGCGTTCAGAGGACTCACCAGTGTGCAGAATCTCTCGGGCGGGTTCCCGCAGGTGATGCCCGGCGGCTCCACACGGATGCGCATGTACTCCTTCATGGACTGGGCTTTAGGTTGGCACGCGTAATGCTCCCACATGGCGCCTTCATCCGTGCTCACAAGAGACTTGCACAGGTCATACTGGCCTCTCGCTCTCGCCAGCACATGCACCAGCAGGTAGAGGAGTCCCGCGCGGGCACGCATGGCAGGCGCACCACCGACAGAGGATTTCCGAGCGTCCGGAGTGATGGATTTTCTAACACGGGATGTTTTAACATGGAACTGCAATGTTGGCGGTCAGGTTAAAACGTCCCACAGCTTCACCATGGTCATGCCTTTTCGTTTACTCCAAAGGGAAATGTATGTGCATAAATGTTTGTTATGAGGGAAACACCAGTTTATGGTTTGCACGGAGACTGGGAGTCTTATTTGTGTGTGTTTGGACACTGTCCTGATGCGCTTGATTAAAGGTGCTCGGGCCTACATCCATAGCAGCTTCTGGACTGCGTCACCACTGAGCATATTTATGTCGCACGCATCTGAAGTGTGTATCCTCCTCTTCCGAAGTTAGAAACATCCAGCAGTTCTCATTCTGCAGACTTCAGCGGCTGCTGTCCATGGTGCTGAAAGCAAACATCACACAATTCAGTGACTAAAGAGGACATATGATGTGATTTTAATATAATAGGGGTCAAATAATGTTTTATAACAGTTTAAAACGGCCCCTTTTAGGCTTTGATCCAAAGTTAGCCTGCACAATATATCGTTTCAGCATCAATATCGCAATGTGAAGTTTATTTATAAACCAATTTCGAGAGGATCACGTGTTTATTAATTCAATTCACGATTCACCAATCAGACGATACCTAAGCCACTATAAATACCCTAAGTTTCATATAACAACCATCTTTGTTTGGAAGAATCCCCCCTTCTACCTCTATTCCTCCTCCTTTTCTAGATGGGTGGCACAGTGGCCCAGTGGTTAGCACTGTTGCCTTGCAGCAAGAACGTCACTGGTTCTAGTCCTTACCAAGCCAGCTGACGTTTCTGTGTGCAGTTTACACGTCTCCCCGTGCTCATGTGGGTTCCCCCCGGGTTCCCCGGTTTCCTCCCACTGTCCAAAAACATGCAACTTAAGTTAATTGACTAATCCAAATCAGCACCATAGACATGCTACTAGTAAGTAGTCATCTCAAAAGAGCAATCACTATCTGTCCATTAGCTTTTACAGCAGGGGAGTTCTCGAGATCTACCTGAGCTCAAACTCCCCTCTCGCCTTGCAAACGGAAGGGAGCCCCGGGCTCGAGGATCTTATGAGCTCAGGGCTCTCTCCCGGGACAGCATGACAAACAAGCTTTATAATCAATCGTCTGTTGTATAAACGCAATATCACACTTGTAGCAGAATGATATGGCTGTATATCGCCACTGGTGGGGGCACTGAGGCACGCCTCCTACCAGTGCAGATATACAGCCATATCGCACCGCTACTCTAAGCTATTACCATTTGTTGAGCCTCCCCATACAGTTTAATATGGCGCTTGAACCTGGAAGTCGCTTCTTGTGACGTCACACTTAACAAGCAGAAAGGAGAACAAAGCTCCTCCTTTTTAAATGTTTCAAGTGCTCTGATTGGCTGCTGACACAATGAATTGTGATTTGGCAAGATACTCAAGTGTGTGTGAAAAAATGTACAATCCTTGCCATAATTTGTATCATAATTGTGTCGGTTTTACCTTATTATTACAATCAGATTCTATTTTTTTTTCTTTTTTTTTCTTTCTTCTTTTTTTCTTTATTATAATTTGTGATGTAATATTATAGTTTATTTATGTATTTATATATATATTTTGTAATTTGATTTAAAATGTCAAAGCTATAGACTATATGTGAATGTGTATACATGTATTCATGTGTATGTACATGTATATATGAACGATTGTGTATGTATACATATGCATGTATGTATATGTTGGCATATATGAGAGGAGATCATGTGATCCGGAAGTGTATAAAAAGGAGCCCCTGATTGTGATGAACAGTGTCTGATGAAGAGCCGGGTGGCTCGAAACGTTACACGCTCTGTGTCAGCCTTTTTGATTTAATAAATTTGTATTTTTGGAGCCTTGGTGTTGCCGCCTTTGATTTACATTTAATTTGCACTTTTTGCGGTTTTGGCTGAGCACCCAATTAAGAGAGATGTGCGTGCTTTTGTACAGTTTTTACAATCAGATTCTAACAATGATGATCATGAAACTTTAGTGAAAACACTTTTGCAGGAATGAGTTTTTATTTTAAAAGGATTTGAGTTTCTCTACAGCATGCAACAACATTATTTACAATCTTGCTTTATTTATTTATTTTTTCATTTTTGACATTGATATCTGTATTAAGCCAATCCAGAGTTTCAAAATAGCAAACAAAACTATGCACTTTTGTAACTCTGCATGTCTTATGCATGCATAAACAGATGCATTTCACACTAAAGGAAAAGGAAAACACTATGAAGCGTCATATGGCATCTAACTTCACTGCTGTTGTGTTAACTCGCACACAAGCGCTTGAAGTCAGCCTTTTTTTTTCGTTCTTTTTTCTAGCAATGCTTTCTGCTGATGGTCTAATTTGCCAAACCCCCACTAAACAGACGTTGGATGTCATCCTGTGAACCGCCACCAGTCCGGACAGATGGCTGATCTCGCATACAACACGAGTCTGGAGTGAGGAACATGCGTGGTACATGCACACACACACACACACAATTCACAGACACAAAAAAGAGGCAAGACTTTAGGGAAGAGTAGCGTTGGGAGAGGGAGATGTGTGTTATATTTCATGCAGATTTTGCATGCTGTTATTGTATGTTAATCATTGCAAGGCAGTTTCCTCAATTGCAGTCCTACTGGGAAACAGGAGGAGTTAAGAAATGGTCTTGCATATTATGCAAACACATGCATCAATCAGCAAGGCTGTGAATGCAGTGCATGCATGTTAAATGTTTTAGCAGGTATAATTTGGTATAATTCAAATATTAATAGTACTGAATCAACTGGACGGCATTAAAACGTTAAGTCAGATCATTCTGTAGATTGATTCTGTAATGCGTGTACTTGTACTATTTAAACAAATTATGAATTACAAGGGCGAGGCAGTGGCGCAGTAGGTAGTGCTGTCGCCTCACAGCGAGAAGGTCGCTGGGTCGCTGGTTCAAACCTCGGCTCAGTTGGCGTTTCTATGTGGAGTTTGCATGTTCTCCCTGCCTTCGCGTGGGTTTCCTCCGGGTGCTCTGGTTTCTCCCACAGTCTAAAGACATGCGGTACAGGTGAACTGGGTAGGCTAAATTGTCCGTAGTGTATGAGTGTGTGTGTGAATGTGTGTGTGGATGTTTCCCAGAGATGGGTTGCGGCTGAAAGGGCATCCGCTGTGTAAAAAAACTTGCTGGATAAGCTGGCGGTTCATTCCACTGTGGCGACCCCGGATTAATAAAGGGACTAAGCCGACAAGAAAATGAATGAATGAATATGAATTACAAAACAACTAACAGTGAAATGGGTATTTTGGGAAACCTCTGGAAATTTATTTTGGTTTTATTTTAAAATATATTGCTGCTTTGTTAATGTTTTCAGGTGTATTTAGCAGTTTGACATTGTGGCTTTTATTAGATCAATTCTAGTGAACTTTATGTCATTAGTGCATTTACTGTAGTAAGTCAAATGTACATTAGACCGTAATATTATGCCGTTCTTAACTATAATATTCAACATTACCGTAATGATTGTAATAACGTCACCGTGAAACACCACAATTTCCAGTTTTACCTCAAATTTAACAAATGTACAGCGTGCAGGCTAGGGTGTAGCACTTCAAATATAATTTATTGCGTTTTAACTATTGATTTGACTTGAATCTGACCATGTCATATGTTAATTTGCTATAGAAAAGTAATCAAAACTGCTACAAACTCCATTATCTCTCTGCCTCACGTAAAAACGTACAACTTCCACTCGCTGACAGAACCTCCATACTGTACTGTAAAACACCTCAAACAAGCATCGACATTCCTCGTACACAGACCGGAGGTAAACCAGCTTGAATAATATGCCACACAACGGAACCAAAGTTGATTAATAGTATAGTTTTCGCCTTAAATTACAGTTTAAATCGGTGTTCCTACTGCAGAGCAGCGGACGGGGTGTGTCGCGCGCGCGTCCCGCCAATAAAGATGAGCAACTGCTCGGATAAAACACATCCACAACTGTCGCCAACAGAGATTATTTACATCCAAACTCGAGCAGAAACTACTTTTTCGTCTTTCAAACATAACTCAAAAGTGAAACGCTCTGACAGACTGAAGTAGTTGAGACGGACTCACCGAGTGCGCGACTTGGGTCCGCGAGGAAACGGCATCGCCTCCCGCAGCGAGGATGCGGTTCTTCCGTGTTTGTTTTTTTATTATTATCCCTCCCAACCGGAGAGTTTTTTTTTACTGCACACACCGTCGGTTCGTCACGGGAGGACAGTGCCCTACTTCTGCAGGAGATGCTGAATTACCGGAGGAGGAAGCGCGCGCGCGTGTGGATGTGCGCGCGCGCGAAGTATCCAAAAGTGAGAATATGGACTTGTAGTGCGCGTGCTGTCTACTTTACTGGATCAGATTTGCCCTGTGCGTTCAAGGGCAGAAAGCTTCATGGCAAATCTCCCTCCCCTCCCTCTGCCTCTCCCTCCCTCTCTCTCTAATCCATTTAACCATCACTCTCAATCACTATCTGCGGGTTTGAGTCAGGCTGGCCCGGCTGTTCTCCTCTGAGGGGCTGAAACTGAACCGTCCCACTCTGAGGCTCCTGGGAATCCGCGTTTTTACGCACTCCAGACCTCCCTGCTCGGGGAATCCGGTTCTGACGGCTCTCTTTGTGCTGTTTTTATAATGGAAACTCAGTTTCCTCAGACTTTCATTCAGAAATGCTGACAGAGCTTCTCTCTTGCATATTAATTTTAATGTAATATATATTTTTATATAGTTTTTGCAATGAACAATTATTATTGAGATTTGGACCATTTTGGACTATTTTGGTAGCTTTCATTTAAGTTAATTTTTATTTAACAGATTTAAACAATCTATTCAATTCAATTCAATTCAGCTTTATTTGTATAGCGCTTTTACAATGTAGATTGTGTCAAAGCAGCTTCACATAAATGGTCATAGTAACTGGAACAGTGTGGTTCAGGTTTTAGTGTTTAATCTGTACAAAATACAAGTATCCTATACTAACCGTTGAGGATAAAAACACTTAATAACAGAGTATAGATGCAAAGTGCATTTACCTCCACATTTTAAAAAAAGAAACAAAAGTTATTCACAATACATACACAAATTTAAAAAAAAATCATCATCATCCACCATGCAAACTGATTATTATCATCAAACAACCATCTTTTCATTGTTTTAAAGGGATAATTCACCCCAAAATGAACATTTTCTTACTGTTTATTCTTCCTCCTATTCTTCCTTTATGAGTTTCTTTCTTCTGTTTAACACTAATATATTTTGAAGAAAGCTGAAAACCGGTAACCATTGACTTCCATAGTAGGTAAAAGAGATGGAAGTCAGTGGTTACAGGTTTTCAGCTTTCTTTAAAATATCCTATTTTGTGTTTAACAGAAGCTCATAAAGGTTTGAAACGAGCAAAGGGTGAGTAAATGCTGATGGAATTTAGATTTGTGAGTGAACTATCCCTTAGAGGATCTCTAGATTTAGATTTTAGATTTAGTTTATTTTGTAATATGAGTTTATCACACTTATAATATACAAAGAACATCACAAAAATAGGTTTCCTCAGTGATATGCATTTCTACTGGTAAATGGTAGAAGGGAGACGTTGTCTTCATATAAACACATGTATACTTGCATTAGTCAGCAAGGCTGTAAATGCAGAGCATGCATGTAAAATGTTCAGGTAACTATCAGATACACTGGTTTAATTAATATGACTGTATCATCCTGGGAATCCATGCTTTCACTCTCCAGACCTCCCTACTCAGGGAAGCTGGTTTCGACGGTTCTCTTTGTGCTGTTTTTTTAATGGATACTGTCAGACTTTCGTTTAGAAATTCTGATAGAGCAACTCTAAGTTGCTTATTAATTTAATGCTTATTAAATCAATGTCATTTATTCTTATATAATTTTTGCATTCAACAAATATTGTTAAGATTATATGTGGCCTGTTTTGGGCTATTTTTAATAAAATTTTCATTTGACAGATTTAAACAAACTACAAAATGCAAGGCTGTTCTGAAGGCTCTCTTTGTCCTGTTTTTTTTAATATATAATACTGATGCTGTTTCTTTAGACTTGTTCTTTGTTGTACAATGTTCCATATAGAGTTCAATGTTATATATTATTACAGTTTTTGCATTAAACTTATAATTATAATTAAAATTATGCATTAAAATTATAATTAAGATTGGGCATATTTTGAATTGAATTGAAGAGAATCGAATTGAATTTTATCTGACAGATTTAAACAAACTGTAGAGAATACAAGCTGGTTCTGACGGATAATTTTTTTCAGTTTTTTTTTATGGATAGACTTTATTCAGTATTTCTGTTTGAGCTTCCCTCAGTTGCTTATTAATTTCATTGTCATTTATTCTCACATAGTTTTTACATTGAACAATTATTATTGAGATTATTTGTGTCTTATTTAACATGTGAATCTACTTAAGCATCTTTAGATTTTTTTATTTTTGCAAAATGCCTTTATCCTGCTTACATAACACAAAAAATAAATAAATAATAAAACAAGGTATTTATATGATATAAATGTGTTAAAATAAGGTCTCGCATGTGCAAACCCATGCATACCTGCATCAGTCAGCAAGGCTGTGCACGCATGTAAAATATTCAGGTAACTATTAGATAAACTGTTTTTAATAATATGACGGAATCATCCTGGGGATCTGCGTTTTACACACTCCAGACCTCCCTGCTAAGGGAAGCTGGTTTCGATGGCTCTCTTTGTGCTGTTTTTTTTTTTTTTTTTGGATACTGGATACTGTCAGACTTTCATTCAGAAGATGCTTGTTAATTTCATTGTCATAAATTCTCATATAGTTTTTGCATTAAACAACTATTATTAAGATTTTATGTGACCTATTTTTGGCTATTTTTCATTGAATTTTCATTTGACAGATTTAAACAAACTACAAAATGCAAGTCTGTTCTGACGGCTCTCTTTGTCCTGTTTTTTTTTTTTTTTTCTATAAAACTAATTCTCTGTCTCTTCAGACTTGTTCTTTGTTGTACAATGTTCCATATAGATTTCAATGTCATATATTATTATAGTTTTTGCATTTAAAAATATAATTAAGATTTGGCATATTTTGAATTGAATTGAATTTGCATTTGACAGATTTAAACAAACTTTAGAAAATACAAGCTGGTTCTGGCAGCTCACTTTTTTCTGTTTTTTTTAATGGATACTCAGTTTCCTCAGACTTTCATTCAATATTTTTGTTTGAGCTTCTCCAGTTGCTTATTAATTTCAATGTCATTTATTCTTATGTAGTTTTTGCGTTGAACAATTATTATTGAGATTATATGTGGCCTATTTAACATGTGGATCTGTTTAGGGATATTTAGATTTTTTATTTTTTTTTGCAAAATGCCTTTATCATGCTTACATACACAAAATTAAAAATTAAATAAAATAAGGTATTTGTATGGTAAAAATGTGTTAAAATAAGGTCTCGCATGTGCAAACCCATGCATACCTGCATCAGTCAGCAAGGCAGTGCATGCATGTAAAATATCAGATAACTATTAGATAAACTGTTTTTATTAATATGACCGAATCATCCTGGGGATCTGCATTTTTACACACTCCAGATCTCCATGCTCGGGGAAGCTGATTCCGACGGCTCTCTTTGTGCTGTTTTTTTAATGGATACTGTCAGACTTTCATTCTGATACTCTAAAAGAGCAACTCTAAGTTGCTTATTAATTTCAATGTCATTTATTCTTATATGGTTTTTGTATTCAACAAATAGTATTGCGATTATATGTGGCCTATTTAGCATGTGGGTCTACGTACAGATCTTTAGATATACAAATGCCTTTATCCTGCTTACATAATACAAAGAAAAATCAATTAATAAATGAAATAAGGTAGTTTCCTCATTAAAACACATTGCATTTCTGTCTTGCATGTGCAAACCCGTGCATACTTGCGAGCAAGGCTGTAAATGCAGTGCATGCATGTAAAATATTTAGCCATTAGATGAACAGTTTTTATTAATATGACTGAATCACTCTGAGAATCTGTGTTTTTATGCATTCCAGACTTCCCTGATTGGGGAAGCTGGTTGTGATGGCTCTCTTTGTGCTGTTTGTTTAGTGATACTCTGTTTCCTCAGACTTTCATTCAGAAATGCTGATAGAGCTACTCTCAATGACTGTTAATTGCTCAGAAATGGTAGGATTTATATCTCTGAAGAATCATTATATCTTTTTGCTGCTAAGTGTTTCATGATACGGGTGAAGCAGTGGCGCAGTAGGTAGTGTTGTCGCCTCACAGCAAGAAGGTCGCTGGTTCGAGCCTCGGCTCAGTTGGCTTTTCTGTGTGGAGTTTGCATGTTCTCACTGCGTTCGCGTAGGGTTTCCTCTGGGTGCTCCCCCACAGTTCAAAGACATGCGGTACAGGTGAATTGGGTAGACTAAATTGTCTGTAGTGTATGAGTGTGTGTGTGTGTGGATGTTTCCCAGAGATGGGCAGTTATGAGCAGTTAGACAGGTGTACCTAATAAAGTGGCCGGTGAGTGTAAATTATCTTTTATTTTAAATATGTGTTTTATACTAATAACAATAATAATAGTAGAAAAAGTAGAATAAGGTTTAGCATAATAATAAAATAATGTATAGGAGCCACTTTTCGTATAGAATTGTACCAGTTCTTTCATTCATTCAGTTTCTTTTCGGCTTAGTCCCCTTATTAATCTGGGGTTGCCACATCGTAATGAACCGCCAACTTATCCAGCATATGTTTTACGCAGCGGATGTCCTTTCAGCTGCAACCCATCACTGGAAAACATCCGTACACACTCATTCATACACTACAGACAATTTAGCTTACCCAATTCACCTATAGTGCATGTGTTTGGACTGAACATTTCTGTTGTGAGGCGAACATGCTACCCACTGCGCCACCGAGCTGCTTGAAATGAAATGTAAATAGTATTTAAGGTAATATGAATAATTTATTACCTTTTTAAAATAACTATATTGATAGAAATGTAATTCCAGTATATCCAAGATTAAACTGTGGAGTTCCCGTTCAACATTGTCAGTATTTTGTAATTAGATCAAGTGCCATTTAATTAAATAACAAATTGGTAATAGAAATGATAAAATCCTGAAGCAAAAAAATAAATAATAATAATTAATGTTAATTCACTGCATTAATATGCAGTGTGTGGCCTTTTTTTAATCAATTATACATTAAATATGTGATATTTATCTCAAACCATATTCCCTAATGATTCATTATATATGCAAGTCAATGGCTACCAGCATTTAGCGAGTCAAATAAATTACATAAATGCAAAACAAAATTAATATCTTTGGCTCATGACGATACATTAAAGTAAAACGCTCGGTCTGTGAAGAAACTGAACATTATTTATAACATAATTACCTTTAATCCACAGCCTTGGCAGATGGCGACGAGCATGTTTACAACAGTTTGGACTTCCTGTTGCATAATAATGTATGAGCGGACACAAACTCAGAGGTGAGCAAACACTGCTTGTTTGTATTGGAGCAGGAGGACGCATGTGCTCTGTTGTTCATCTGAATATCATGTGTTTTTACTGGATTCTGTAACCTTCATAAATGTTGTGACCAAATAGTGTCAGCTCATGAGATAGATTTCTTAAGATAGTGAAGTGCAGCACCAAAATACTAAGTAATTGTGCTAAAGTATTGTGCCACCATTCTTCAAGTTTGCTCTGTTTGTTGTTAGTGAATTCATTCATTGAGTAAATAAAATGTCTAAAATAATATTTGATTACAAGACAGTGCACAGAAATTATTATAGTTACTAAAAAGAAAACATTGGAAGTTACTATTAATATTTTTTTATTTACACTGACACAAGTCTTGTCGCCTATCCAGGTTTTAGTAGCAGCAATTAATAACTTGACTTCTAGTTGATCATTTGGCATCAGAAGTGGCTTATATGAAAGGCAAAGGCCTCTAGATTACAATTATTTGACCACAATAAAATATGATCACGCCTTGATTTTTAATATTTTCATTAGGACAGTAAGGTCTGACTTTGCTTAGACTAAAGTCTTGTCACTGAACAGAAATAATGTCCAGTATAGAATATAAAGTCCTGCTGCAGTGGAGACAGAATGAATATTGTGTCTGACTCCCATCATGAGCTTGGAGGACTGCATCATACATCTCTGCACTGACTCACATCACTGATTAATAAAGTCATCTGGAATGGCAAATAAAGCTTTCCTGCAGGCCTCCCAGAGTTCATCAAGACTCTTTGGATTCATCTTCAATGCCTCCTCCATCTTACCACCGACATGCTCAATAATGTTCATGGTTGGTGAGTAGGCTGGCCAATCCTGGAGCACCTTGACCTTCTTTGCTTTCAGGAGCTTTGTTGTGGAGGCTGAAGTATGAGAAGGAGCGCTATCCTGCTGGAGAATTCACCCTCTCCTGTGGTTTGTAATGTAATGGGCAGCACAAATGTCTTGATACCTCAGGCTGTTGATGTTGATCATCCACTCTGCAAATCTCTCACACGCCCCCATACTGAATGTAACCCCAAACCATGACTTTTCCTTCACTAAACTTGACTGATTTCTGTGAGAATCTTGGGTTCATGCAGGTTCCAGTAGGTCTTCTGCAGTATTTGTGATGATTGGGATGCAGATCAACAGATGATTCATCTGAGAACTCTACCTTCGGCTACTTTTCCAAATGGTCAATAAGAAGTCAAGTTATTATTTGTTGCTCTTACAACTAGGATCGACGACAAGACTTTTGTCAGGTAGTGTATGCAATGAATATGTGCAATGAATGATTTACTTTGACTTGCGTTCATTTTCTTGCACTCAGGCCTGACTCCAACCTGCAGAAAGAACAGTTTTCAAATTTGTATTTATTATTTGCAGTGGTTAGTTTATGCTGCCCGTTGATGATGTTTGTATGATTCTCAGAGATTCACATTTATCTATCAAGATGTTTTTTTTTTGCTGTGCTTCTGTTTATATGTAGAGAGCGGGAAAGACAGATTTATTATTTTTCTTGTATTATGTAAGCAGGATAAAGTCATATTACAAAAAAATATAGAGATCCTTAAACAGATCAAAATTTAAAATAGACCACATGTAAGATCAAAATTAATTGTACTTTGCAAAATAATTGGCACTTTTTATATAGAATTTTTGTTGTTAAAAATACAGAAATTGTAATTATTTATCTAACTGTCTGTCTGTCTGTCTGTCTGTCTGTCTGTCTGTCTGTCTGTCTGTCTGTCTGTCTGTCTATCTACCTATCTATCTGTAAATATATATATATATATATATATATATGTATATATATATATATATATATATATATATATATATATATATATATATATATATATACATACATACATACACAGGTGAAGTCATATTATTAGCTCCCCTGAATTATTAGCCATATTGTTTATTTTTTCCCCCCCAATTTCTGCTTAACAGAGAGAAGATTTATGCAACACATTTCTAAATATAATAGTTTTAATAACTCATCTTTAATAACTGATGTATTTTATCTTTGCCATCATGACAGTAAATAATATTTGAGATTGTGTTGAAATTTTCTTGCTCTGTTAGACATCATTTGTAAAATATTAGGCCAAAATTTGTATGTGTATATATATATATATATATATATATATATATATATATATATATATATATATATATATATATAAATGTGAATGTTGGTTTCAGATGTCGACTTGACGTAGAATTTTGGTCACTTTCTAACACAACCTAAAATCGACAAAATATCAACGTCATTTGACGTCATTATTAAACATCAAGATAGCGTTGTCCTTAGACACTGGCTAGACATTGAATTTTATTCATCACAACCTAAATCTAACCCAACGTCTAATGGCGTTTGTGTGCCTGCTGGTCAATCACTAAATGCACTACAGAATGTTACGTTTACACTCACATGCACAAATCACATGTAAACACAACAGAGTAATACTCACTACTGTTTTTTTTGTACTTTGTTAACTTAATATTACTTAATCTGTAAAGTGTGTGTGTGGTGATAAAGAGAGCAGAAGAGAGAGTAAAAGAGAGTTGGTGTGTGATTCTGTGCTCTGGACGGTCTGCGCTGACAGGAGTGCAGATCAGATCGATAGTTTGTCCTTGCTGTGTCTCAATGGAAAGATTTCCGCATCTCTTTCTCTCTCTCTCTCTCTCTCTCTCTCTCTCTCTCTCTCTCTCTCTCTCTCTCTCTCTCTCTCTCTCTCTCTCTCCACACACACACATTCAGCCTCTCTATTACATCTAAAGAGGCTATTTATAAAAATCTTACTGTACATCAGAAGTCATTAACGGCCTTCAAAAAGGGAAAGCGATGTAATTTCTAAATGATTCCCATTAATCCCCATCTGAATGGCATGACCTGAAATGCACAAACAGGATTATCCATCTTCAATTAAACGGGGAAAAAGGAAACTCCATTATCCCATCTCTGCGCTGACGTCACAGTCTGCCGAACTTTGCTCCGTCTGTTTGGCACGTCTGCCGGCCGAATCAGAGGAACTGCGTAATCCACTGGCACCTGTCACAATGTTGACATATCATGCCTTAATAAGCCATAGATTAGGGATTGTGATCAGTAAAGTCAGGCACGAGCTTATGAAACTTCCTAATCGTGACGTACTTATAGGTCATAACCTGCTTGTGACCTACATAAAAGAAATGAAAGAAATGGTTCATTAGCATGTAATGTAATAAGGTATTGTTGTTTTTTGAAGAAAATGAATGTAATTATTATTATTATTATTATTATTATTATTATTATTATTATTATTATTATTATTATTATAACTATAGTTATTATTGTTATTTTCTATTTTTATTATTGTTATTATTATTTATTATTATTATTATTATTAATAATAATAATAACAATGATGATTCATATCAATTTAAGTAATTTATGCAATAACATGATTAATTCCTTATTCGTTCATTTATTACATTTATTGTAATGTAATAATTTAATTTATATCTATTTAAATGAATATAATAAGTGATATCAAATCAAATACTTTGGTAACCAAACATCTTTAGGAATAAAAAAATATACATTTAAATTTAAATTATGACTGTAGAAAAAAATTCTAAATTACCTAAAACATATATTATTTATCTCTTGATATATGATTTTTTAAATAATATTAATAATATTTATTTTTTATTTTATAATAATATATGTAATGATCATTTTATTTTATAATTTATTTTAGAATAACTTTTATTTAATAATAATAATAATAATAATAATAATAATAATAATAATAATAATTATTATTATTATTATTATTATTATTATTATTATTATTATTATTATTATTATTATTATTATTATTATATTTAGTAGTTTTGCTCCAAATATACTTTTTTTGGTACATAGTATTTAACTAATCAACTGATTTTTTTTATTATAAAAATAATTAAATAATATTATATTTTGCTACTGTTATTTAATTAATACTGTTCCATGACCTTTTTCAGTTGCAAATAATTTTTTATTGTGAACACTGTATGAATAGTTCAATAGTTTAAAATTCATAAAAGAAAAAAAAAAAAAAAATACGCCAGTGGTTCTCAAACTGTGGTACGTGTACCACTAGTGGTACGCAGGCTTCCTTTAGTGGTACGCGGAGGAATGAAATGTCATGTACATGCTACACACATTTAAAAATGTATCAAAAATGATGGATATAATATGCCACATATGACATATAGCCTATATTTCTGAGGTAATCTGCCATGTTTTTTTTTTAACTGTGCAGAGTTGTAGCTGCTTTATTTGGCCTACTACGCTACTTCAATCTGCCCAGTTGGTGGAATGAACTCCCTAACTGCATTAGAACAGCAGAGTCACACGCTACTTTCAAGAAACGACTAAAAACTCAACTATTTAGTCTCCACTACACTTCCTAATCTGCAATTGCCTCTTTGAATATCACACTAACTGTACAAAAAAGTAAATAAATAAAAAAAAAAAAAATTCCTAATACTACTAATACTTCCCTTCTTAGACTTTACAGACCTGAAACTTGCCTATAGCACTTATTCATTGTTGCTCTTAGTTGTGTAAATTGCTTCCTTGTCCTCATTTGTAAGTCGCTTTGGATAAAAGCGTCTGCTAATTGACTAAATGTAAATGTAAATGTAAAATGTACTGTGTTTCAATACTGCTCATTTTGGTGGTACTTGGAGAGACAATTTTTTTCTGAGGTGGTACTTGATGAAAAAAGGTTGAGAACCACTGAAATACGCTATTTACATTTGCACTGTTTTATTTAAATTTCTAAAAGGTATAAATATTATATATATTTCATATATATATATGTTTTTATGTATATATATATATATATATATATATATATATATATATATATATATATATATATATATATATATATAAGCATGATTATTGGTGATGAATTGATACATAGAAAAACACTCACCGGCCACTTTATTAGGTACACCTTAATAGTACTGTGTTGAACCCACTATTGCCTTCAGAACTGCCTTAATCCTTTGAGGCAGAGATTTAACAAGGTACTTGAAATTTTCCTCAGAGATTTTGGTCCATATTGACATGATAGCATCACGCAGTTGCAGCAGATTTGTTGGCTGCACGTCCATGATGTGAATCTCCCGTTTTACCACAACCCAAAGGTGCTCTAATGACGTGTTGTGTGTTCAGAGATGCTCTTCAGCAGACCTCGGTTGTAATGAGTGCTTATTTGAGTTACTGTTGCCTTTCTATTAGCTGGAACCAGTCTGGCCATTCTCCTCTGACCTCTGGCATCAACAAGGCTTTTGTGCCCACAGAACTGCCGCTCACTGGATATTTTCTCTTGTTCTGACCATTCTCTTTAAACCCTAGAGATGGTTGTGCGTGAAAATCCCAGTAAATCAGCAGTTTCTGAAATACTCAGACCAGCCCGTCTGGCACTCACAACCATGCCAAATTCAAAGTCACTTAAATCCCCTTTCTTCCCAGTTCTGATGCTTGGTATGAACTACAGCAGATCGTCTTGACCATGTCTACATGCCTAAACGCGCTGAGTTGCTGCCAAGTGATTGACTGATTAGAAATTTGCATTAACAAACAGTTGGACAGGTGTACCTAATAAAGTGGCCGGCGAGTGCAGTTTTTTGTTTTAATAAAAAAGTTCAATCAGTATATCAACCTACTTAAAATGTTTCTTAAAATGTTTGTATGCTAATTTTATGTCTCTATCATCAGGCAGTCTAATTGGTTAATCTGGATAGTCATGCACTGAAATCTGACTTTCTTTGTCCCCTTTTTTTGTGCTCCACAGGAGGAAGAGCGTCATGTGGTTCTGGAAAGACATCAGGGTGAGTAATTGATGACTGTTTTTCTTTGGATGAACTGTCCCTTTAACAGTTTGGAACCATCAAAAAGAGAAAGAGAAGCAGAAAATCCTTCCCTGCACTGCCATGTGTGTGTGCACTGCTTTGTGTGTGTGAGTGTGTGTGTGTGCGTGTATTTTTTTTGGCGTAGGCAGCTTCAAAAGTCATTTACACATGCACCGTTCAGCCAGACGCTCCAGTATCCGGCCGTACGGTTGGCGTCATTCACACGCCTACAGCACACTCTCTCTCTCTCACACACACACACACACTGGCCTAATTCTTTGCTTTTGACACTGTCAACCACCAGATCCTGCTATCTACGCTTGAGTCACTGGGCGTTGCGGGCACTGTTATACAATGGTTCAGATCTTACCTCTCTGACAGGTCATTCAGGGTGTCTTGGAGGGGAGAGGTGTCCAACCTACAGCATCTAAACACTGGGGTACCTCAAGGCTCTGTTCTTGGGCCACTTCTCTTCTCCATCTACACATCATCTCTAGGACCAGTCATCCAGAGACATGGATTCTCCTACCACTGCTATGCTGATGACACCCAGCTATACCTCTCTTTTCATCCTGATGATCCCTCGGTTCCAGCTCGTATCTCAGCCTGCCTGTTGGATATTTCACACTGGATGAAAGATCATCATCTTCAGCTGAACCTCGCAAAAACGGAAATGCTTGTAGTTTCTGCCAACCCGACTCTACACCATAACTTTTCAATCCAGATGGATGGGGCAACCATTACTGCATCCAAAATGGTGAAAAGCCTTGGAGTAACGATTGATGACCAACTAAACTTCTCTGACCACATTTCTAGAACTGCTCGATCGTGCAGATTTGCACTCTATAACATCAGAAAGATCCGACCCTTCTTATCTGAACATGCAGCTCAACTCCTTGTTCAAGCTCTTGTTCTCTCCAAACTGGATTACTGCAACTCTCTACTAGCTGGGCTTCCAGCTAACTCTATCAAGCCTCTTCAACTGCTCCAGAATGCAGCAGCACGAGTTGTCTTCAATGAACCTAAACGAGCACATGTCACTCCGCTGCTAGTCCGTTTGCACTGGCTGCCAGTTGCTGCTCGCATCAAATTCAAAACTCTGATGTTTGCCTACAAAGTGACTTCTGGCCTAGCACCTTCTTATCTGCACTCACTTCTGCAGATCTATGTGCCCTCCAGAAACTTGCGTTCTGTGAATGAACGTCGCCTCGTGGTTCCATCCCAAAGAGGGAAAAAATCACTTTCGCGAACGCTCACGATCAATCTGCCCAGTTGGTGGAATGAACTCCCTAACTGCATCAGAACAGCAGAGTCACTCGCTATTTTCAAGAAACGACTAAAAACTCAACTATTTAGTCTCCACTTCACTTCCTAATCTGCAATTGCCTCTTTGAATATCACACTAATTGTACAAAAAAAAAAAAAAAAAAAAAAAAAAAAAACTACTAACACTTCCCTTCTTAGACTTTACAGACCTGAAACTTGCCTTTAGTACTTATTCATTGTTGCTCTTAGTTGTGTAAATTGCTTCCTTGTCCTCATTTGTAAGTCGCTTTGGATAAAAGCGTCTGCTAAATGACTAAATGTAAATGTAAATGTAATTCATACATTCATGACTTCAGAAGCGAATGTCATATGGTCCAGATCTTCCCAGACTTTGGCATGAACAAACATCCTAATAATCACTTTACAATAATCACAGTAGATGAATGGATGGATACCTGAACAATGAATGGGTGGATAATTGAATGATAGGTAAATGGATAGATAGATAACTGAAGGATGAATGGATAACTCAACAACAAATGGAATGATTGATACCAGAACGATGGATGGATGGATGGATGGATGTATAACTGAATTATGGATGGATGGATACCTGAAAGATGGATGATGGATATCTGAACAATAGATGGATGGATACCAGAACAATGGATGGATGGATGGATGGATGGATAGATGAATAACTGAATGATGGATGGATGGTTGCACGGTTAAAAAGATGGATAACAGAAAACGAATGGACAGATGGATGAATAACTGAACAGTAGATGAATTAATGGATACCTGAACGATGAATGGATAACTGAATGATGGATGGATAGATGGATGGATGACTGAAGTATGGATGGATGGATAACTGAAGTATGGATGGTTGGATGGATAGATGAATAACTAAACAATAGATGAATGGATGGATACCTGAATAATGGATGGATGGATGGATAACTGTATGATGGGTGAATGGATGAATTGATAACTGAAGTATGGATGGATGGATAGCTGAACAATAGATGGATTGATTGATACATGAACGGTGGATGGATGGATGGATAACTGAATTAGGGATGGATGGATGGATGGATACCTCAAGGATGGATGGATGAATAGCTGAATGATGGATAGATGTATAACTGAAGGATGGATAGATGGATGGATGGATGGATAGATGGATAACTAAATGATGGGTGGATGGATGGATAGATAACTGATGGAAGGATGGATGGATGGATAGATAACTGGAGGATAACTGGAGGATGGATGGATGTATACCAGAACAATGGATGGATGGATGGATGGATGGATAACTGAATTAGAGATGGATGGATGGATGGATAACTGAATTATGGATGGATGGATAACTGAAAGATGGATGATGGATATCTGCACAATAGATGGTTGGATACCAGAACAATGGATGGATAGATGGATGAATAACTGAATGATGGATGGATGGTTGCACGGTTAAATAGATGGATAACAGAAAACGAATGGACGGATGGATGAATAACTGAACAGTAGATGAATTAATGGATACCTTAACGATGGATGGATAACTGAATGATGGATGGATGGATGGATGGATGGATGGATGGATAGATGAATGGATGGATGGATGGATGGATGGATAACTGAAGGATGGATGGTTGGATGGATAGATGAATAACTAAACAATAGATGAATAGATGGATACCTGAATAATGGACGGATGGATGGATGGATGGAGAGATAACTGTATGATGGGTGAATGGATGAATTGATAACTGAAGTATGGATGGATAGCTGAACAATAGATGGATTGATTGATACATGAACGATGGATGGATGGATGGATGGATAACTGAATTAGGGATGGATGGATGAATACCTCAATGGATGGATGAATAGCTGAATGATGGATAGATGTATAACTGAAGGATGGATGGATGGATGGATGGATGGATAGATGGATAACTAAATGATGGGTGGATGGATGGATAGATAACTGAAAGAAGGATGGATGGATGTATTCATACTGGAATGATGGATGGATGGATAACTGGAGGATGGATGGAAGATGGATAACTGAACAATAGATGGATGGATTCATACTGAAACGATGGATGGATGGATAACTGAAGGATTTATTGATGGATAACTGAACACTAGATGGATGAATTGATACTGGAACGATGGATGAATGGATAACTGAACAATAGATAGATGGACGGATACTAAAATAATGGTTAAATGGAATGTATGGATGAATAACGGAATGATGGATGGATAACTGAAGGATGGATGGATGGATGGTTGCATGGATAAATAGATGGATAACAGAAAAATGATAGATGGGTGGATAAATAACTGAACAGTAGATGAATGGATGGATACCTGAACAATGGATGGAAGGATAACTGAATGGTGGATGGACTGATGGATGGATAGATAACTGAAGGATGGATGAATGGATAACTGAACAATGAATGGATGGATAGATAGATAACTGAATTAGGGATGGATAAAAATATGGATGGATGCATGGATAAATAAATTGATAACTGAACGATAGATGGATAGATAACGGAAGGATAGATGAATGGATAGATGGATAGCTGAATGATGGATGGATGGCTGAATGATGGATGGATGGATGGCTGAATGATGGATGGATGGATGGCTGAATGATGAATGGATGGATGGATGGATGGATGGATGGATGGCTGAATGGTGGATGGATGGATGGCTGAATGATGAATGGATGGATGGCTGAATGATGGATGGATGGATGAATGATGAATGGATGGATGGATGGCTGAATTATGGATGGATGGATGGATGGATGGATGAATGATGGATGGATGGATGGATG
>NC_141041.1:4752500-4762500 GCF_052040795.2 Danio rerio
TGCTTAATGTGAAAACATTTCTCAAAATCACACGCAGCAAATTTTGCTTACTTTTGTGAAGCTGTGAACTGGGGTGGTTGTGGGGGCAGGGGTGCTGCCATCACCCTGGTAACCATGCTAAACAGTCTTATAATTATGGGATGTGGAGCCCCGGGGGCTGCAAAGTAAAACTAATTTATGCAGCACAGAAACATTGTTCTTCTTCTGAAGACAGAGGGCAAAAGAGAGGAAGACAAGAGCTGTGGGGAAACGCCTGGAGAATAAGAAGAGGAACATTTCAGCCTCATTCTTACAGCAGATTACAAATGTAGATTATTGGAAATAGAGGAACTGTGGACAGATGAGGCTGTGAAGTTCGTCAATGCTTGTTTGCATGGTGCTCGGATGTTTTAGGATGTTTTATTTTCTTTTTTAATTTTGATTTATTTAGTTTACTGTTCATGTCTAGCATTATTCTTTTTTATATATATGAATTATTTATTTATATATATATATATATATATATATATATATATATATATATATATATATATATATATATATATATATATATATATATATATATATATATATATATTTATTTATTTATATATATAAATATATATATATATTATTATTTTTTATTTTTTTTTCTTCTTGTCGGCTTAGTCCCTTAATTAACCTGGGGTCGCCACAGCGAAATGAACCGCCAACTTATCCAGCAAGTTTTTACGCAGCGGATGTCCTTCCTGCCGCAACCCATCTCTGGGGAAAAAAAAAAAAATATATATATATATATATATATATATATATATTTTTTTTTTTTTTTTTTTTTTTTTTACAACAGTTCTGTCTGGTTCTTGAATCTGATTGGCTGATAGCTGTGCGATTATTTTGCCAGTAACATCACACAAAGGCCTCTTCACCCTTCACCTCTGTGTATTACTCCGCCCACATACAGCAACAAGCAGGCTGCAGTTTGACAAATAATACTGTTGTTAGACAACTAAATGTACTTTTGAGGCTTTTTTAGTTGACAATGTATAGTTGTTTAGATTGCAACTATGCAGTTAATTTGTAAGAATAGTGCCTATTTTAAAATATTTACAAGATGGCGCCAGAACCGCATAATAAGCCCTCGCTCAGTGTGTTCTCATGAGTGCGAATTAAAAAGCTGAAAAACGGAAGCCTCGTAGTTTTTAAGGTGGACCAGATAGAGTCAATAAGAAGCTGCGAATAAGAAGTTGGATTCAGCCTTGTCTCTCCTTATCGCAAACACAACAGCAGTCTATTGAGAAATCTCTGTAGACAGACTCTGTAGATGGCATTTCATGTCACGTTTAGCCTTCTAATCTTAAAATGTGTGCAAAATTAGCTGTTTTGTCATCACCTTAACGAGGGGTCACACACCAGAAGGGCCGCTTTACATTACGCTATAGAGAATCATTCAAACACTAGCTCTAAAGTGAAGTTGGTGAATAACGGCTTCTGCTGTTCTGACGTCAGCTGCAGATGTGAATGAATGGTGGAAGAAAGTAGTTCCTAATACAAAAGGCTTTTAGACTCTCCGTGTTTGATTTTTTTTTTTATGTACACGATTGTTCCGTCGAACTGTTGTATAAACACAATATCACACTCGTACCAGTGTGCTATGGCTGTATATCAGCACAAGGCAACATATATACATATATGTTTTGGTATTTTATTTCATTTTATTTAAAATTTTCTTTTTTTTATTTATTTATTTATTTATTCATTTTATTTTATTTAATTTAGTTTTATTTTATTTGAGCTCATTTATATATATATATATATATATATATATATATATATATATATATATATATATATATATATATTAAAGTAAATTAGAGAAATAAAATAAAATAACAAAATGAAATAAAACATCTTACATCTGAGCAGCTTGCAAAAAAAGTACATATTTTTTATTTAAATTCTTTCTTTTTTTGCTAGCATTTTTAAGAAGTTTTATTTTGTAAGTTTATTCTATTCCTCTAATTTACTTTACATGTCCAGCATTAGCCTTTTACTTTTTTGTGAGATTTTTATTTTATAATGAGCTCCCAATCCTGAAAATAATTGTATATATTTTATTTTATTTATTTAGCTAAATTTTTGTATTATTTTTATTTATTTGTGAGATTTGATCTTTTACTGTGTTTTTAATGTAAAGCTCCCAATCTTGAAATTCATTCATTCCTTTTCTTGTCGGCTTAGTCCCTTTATTAATTTGGTGTCGCCACAGCGAAATGAACTGCCAATGAACAGCGGATGCCCTTCCAGCTGCAACCCACCATCACTGGGAAACATCCATTCACACTCGTATACTACGGACCATTTAGCCAACCCAATTCACCTGTACCACATGTCTTTGAACTGTGGGGAAACCGGAGCACCCGGAGAAAACCCACGCGAGCACAGGGAGAACATGCAAACTCCACACAGAAACGCCAACTGATCCAGACGAGGCTCGAACCAGTGACTTTTTTGCTGTGAGGCTACAGCACTACCTACTGTGCCACCACGTCACCCATCTTGAAATTATATTTTATTTATTTTTATTTTATTTCTCTCATTTTGCTGTACATGTCTAGCATTAGTCTTCATTTTATTATTATTTTATTTGCCTGTTGCTTTGATGTTTTCTGTGATTTCTAGGGCATTGTTTTTTGTTGCTGTTTATACTGGTCTGAGTTTATCTTATATTGGAGAGCAGCAGGAGTAAAACTGCATTCATTTTCTCCATCAGGAAATAGATTTTAATAATAACTGAATAATCTTTGCAGACAGTGTTGTTGTGAGCTTGTTCTGGGCTTGTTAATTGATTGTGTCTAATTTGTTGAACCCATCTGTTTGCATTAATTCAGCTTATTTTTATAAAACAATCATGTTTAGTAGCAGAATTTGTGCTGATAAACTACAGTACCCATGATCCTGTGCAGAAAATCCTCCCATTAGATTGCAAAATGCAGCAAAATGGACAGATTTATTTTATTTTATGTATTTTATTTTATTTGATTAGATTTTTGTATTTTATTTGATTTTATTTATTTGATTTAATTTAAGTTTTTCTTTCATTTTTATTTATTTTAGTTTTTTTATTTTTAATCATTTTATTTTATTGTATTTGTATTTTTTGTATTTTATTTTATTTTATTTTCAATTATTCAATTTAATTTAATTTAAAAAAAATTTATTTCTGTTTTTTATTTAGTTTATTATTTTTTTTATTTAATTTATCTTAATTTAATTATTTTTTATTATTTTATTATTATTATTATTTTCTTTTAGTTTTTATTTTATTTTATTTTATTTTATTTATTTATTTGATTATTTTTATTTTTATTTTTTTATTTTTTTTATTTTATTTTATTTTATTTTATTTCATTCAAATATGTCAATGAATAGATAGATGATACAATGGATAGGTGGATGGATGGATGACAAGATGGGTGGATAGACGGATGAATGATCTGATAGATGGACGGGCGGGTAGATGAATGGATGAATAGTACAATGGGTGGATGGATGGATGGATGAATGGTTGGATGGATAAATAGATGGATGGATGATAAAATAGATGGGTAGATTGGTGAATCGATGGATGGATGAAACGATGGATGGTGGATAGATGGACGGATTGATGGATGGTACGGTGGGTAGATGGATGAATAGGTGGATGGGTGGATGGATGGATGGATAGATGATATGATGTATGTATAAAAGGATGAATGATGGATGGATGGTACGATGCATGGGTGAAGGATGGATAAATAGATGATATTATGGATGATATTATGGATGATATAATGGATGGGTGGGTAGATGGATGGATGTATGGATAGTAAAAATAGATGATATGATGGATGGATGGATTATACAATG
Organism: Danio rerio; assembly: GCF_052040795.2. Taxonomy (NCBI): domain Eukaryota; kingdom Metazoa; phylum Chordata; class Actinopteri; order Cypriniformes; family Danionidae; genus Danio; species Danio rerio. Next base: position 4,756,386 of record NC_141041.1, read on the forward strand.
GATTCTTTTATTTTATTTTATTTTATTTTCCAGCCTAACCGCTTTACTCCTTTTTTTGTGAGATTTTCTTTTTTATAATGACCTTGGACTTTTGGGGAATCCGGAGCACCCAGAGGTAACCCATGCCAACACAGGGAAAACATGCAAACTCCACACAGAAATGCCATCTGACCCCGCCAGGCGACCTTCCTGCTGTAAGGCAACAGTGCTAACCACTGAGCCACGGTGCCGCCCCTATGTGCTTCCAATTTAGGAGATTTTCAATATTTCATCTGTTTCAATGTCATTTTTGTAATGTAATTCACATTTACATGTAATTGTTAATCACACACGAGTCACGACTAAATGTTACTCGACAATATGACCTTGTGTGTGTGAAGCTGCAGTGTTGTGTTTAAATATGTGCATGTGTTTGCATTGCTTGTGTGTGTGTTTGTTGTGTTGATGTGCCTCTGGGGTTGGTTTTGCGCGTCTGCTGGTTTTTTTGCTTACTCAGAGAGATATAAATGGATCAGTGGCTGTCCTGGTATGATTGATCGGCTGTGTTTTCCCCAGACCCTGATCCTTTCACGCTTTCTTTAACCGCAGACCCTCGACACACACACACACACACACACACTGAATGATCTTCATTTTATGTTTGGTGTTATTAACTCGTTTGAGCAACTGTATGAACTCTTGTCGTTCAGGAATCATGCCGTTTGCTGTTAGAGCACCACTGAAGCTCTGCAGGATTAGAGTTTTCCCCTTCAATAATTCAGTCAATTTAAACTTACTTACTGTATTTTTATTTAAATTGCTTTTTATAAGTTTATTAATATTTATTTATTTAATTAATTTATTTATTTTTTATTTTTATTTATTTATTTATTTAAAATAGCTCATTTTTAAATCAGTATTTTATTTAGTTGTTTATTTGTTTGTTTGTTTGTTTGTTTGTTTGTTTGTTTAAAATTACTCTTTTTTTAAATCAGTATTTTAATTTATTTTACTTTATTTTATTTAAAATGGCTTTTAATTAGTATTTTTAATTGTTTATTTATTTATTTAAAATGGCTTTTTAATCAGTATTTTTATTTAATTATTTATTTAAAATGGCTCATTTTAAAATCAGTATTTTGTTTGTTTATTTTTTTTAAATGGCTCATCTTTGAATCAGAGTTTTATGTATTAATTAATTTATTTACAATGGGTCTTTTTCAAATCAGTTTTTTATTTATTCATTTATTTTAAATGGCTCATTTTTAAATCAGTATTTTATTTTATTTATTTATGTATATAATTATTTATATAATATGGCTCTTTTTTAAATCAGTATTTTATTTATTTATTTACTTATCTATCTATCTATTTGTTTATTTAAAATGTTTCTTTTTAAAATCAGTATTTTATTTATTTATTTATTTAATTTAAAAGGCTCTTTTTTAAAAATCAGTATTTTATTTATAAATGAATTTATTTTAAATGGCTCTTTTTTAAATCAGTATTTTATTTTATATATTTATTTGTGTATTTAAATGGCTCCTTTTTAAATCAGGATTTTATTTATTTATTTATCTATTTATTAATTTATTTAAAATGGCTCATTTTTGAATCTGTATTTTATTTATTTATTTATTTTAAATGGGTCTTTTTTATCAGTTTATTTAATTTATTTATTTTAAATGGCTCATTTTTAAATGAGTATTGTGTATTTAGTGAGTAAATTAGTATTTTAAATATAATATTGTTTAATATAATATTTAATATAATATATGTTAAGATTAATTCTAGGATTTCTCTAAGTAACATGTTTAGCATCCTTTTATTTGATTATTTTAATGAAAAACAGCAGATATTTTGCTCGTTAAAGTTTTTTGTTTTAATTTAATTTAATTTTTCTTTTGTACTTATATTTTATTGTTTTACTTTTTTGTAAGACTTTTTTACATGATGAGCTCCCAGCTATGAAAATTTAAATTAATTTACCTTAACTTAACATAGCTTTATTTAATTTAATTTAAGTAATTTTAGTTTTAATGTTAATTTAATTTAATTTTTAACTTTAATTTAATTCGACAGAATTTTTAAATGATTTGCAGCTGGGCCTGTTTTAAATTTTTTAATTTAGCTGAAATGTCAGATATCTCTATCCATTTTATACCTCTATCCTACTTTTTACTCCATGGATGCCCTTCCAGCTGCATCCTATTACTGGGAAACACCCATACACACTCATTAACAATCATACAGTACACTACGACCAATTTAGCCCACCCAATTCACCTGTACTGCATGTGTTTGGACTGTGGGGGAAACCGGAGCACCCGAAGGAAACCCACACCAACACGGGGAGAACATGTTAACTCCACACAGAAATGCCAACTGAACAGCGAAGGCTCAAACCAGTGACCTTCTTGCTTTAAGGTGATTGTCCTATAACCACTGCGCCACCATGAAGCCTTGATATTATGAATTAGCTTAAATAATAAAATACTGATAAAATATACTGTTTAAATATCAGAAAGGTTAAATCCCAATTAAAACTATTCTTAATCATTTGTGCCATTCTCATAGTTACTGTTGCTTTTAAATGTTGTTATTAAATCAGACACTGTGACATCAGCAATGGGCGGAGCTTTAACTCCTCAACCGAGAAGGCGTTTCTCATTAGGGTCTGTTACTATAGAAACCATGCTCGTTATGATATCATCTGTTTCATGCTGTTTGGCCGTCAGCGAGAAGTCAAGTAATTGGTTTATGGCTTCTTTCAACAGAGCAAGATGAAGCCGATTTTGCCCAGTTTCACATCACTAATGAAAGACAGCAAACATCTCTCATTAAAACAGCAGCGTCACTGTAGGTTTACTCCTCATGACAGATCTGTTTGTGTAATGAGCTCTCGCTCTTGGAAATATTTAAAATGATGTTTTTTGCTTGATTTGTTTCTTGTTAGTTTGGTTCAATTGCAGTTTAGATGAAAACTTGGTGGGGGGGGGGGGTGTTGGACGACACTTTGAAGCAGATGTCGCTCAGAAATTGCTTTTAATGAATAAAAAATGTATAAAAACAACAAGCTGAAAGTTGACATGAAGAACTGTAGGGAGAGCTTTGAAAAAGTGGCCAACTCTGGAAACTAGTATACTTTAGTCTAAAAAAGCATGGATGGATGGATGGATGGTTGATATGATGGATGGATGGATGATGCAATGGATGGATAGATGGATGATATGATGGATGTATGATACAAGGGATGGATGGATGATATGATGGATGTTTGATACAATGGGTGGATGAATGGATGATATGATGGATGTATGATACAATGGGTGGATGAATGGATGATATGATGGATGTATGATACAATGGATGGATGGATGATATGATGGATGTTTGATACAATAGATGAATGGATGATATGATGGATGTATGATACAATGGATGGATGGATGATATGATGGATGTTTGATACAATAGATGGATGGATGATATGATGGATGTATGATACCATGGATGGATGGATGTATGATACAATCAATGGATGGATGGATGATATGATGGATGGATGATACGATGGATGGATGATGGATGATACAATGGATGTATGATACAATGGATGGATGGATGATATGATGGATGTATGATACAATGGATGGATGGATGGATGATTTGATGTATGTATGATACAATGGATGGATGATATGATGGATGGATGATTTGATGGATGTATGATACAATGGATAGATGGATGATATGATGGATCAATGATATGATGGATGTATGATACAATGGATGGATGATATGATGGATGGATGGATGAAATGATGGATGGATGATATGATGGATGTATGATACAATGGATGGATGATATGATGGATGGATGGATGATACGATGGATGGATGGATGGATAATATGATGGATGAATAATACAATGGATGATATGATGGATGGATGATATGATGGAGGGATGGATGGATGATATGATGGATGGATGATATGATGATTGTATGATACAATGGATGGATGGATGGATGGATGGATGATACAATGGATGGATGGATGGATGGATGGATGGATGGATGGATGGATGATATGATGGATGGATAATATGATGGATGTATGATACAATGGATGGATGGATGGATGGATGGATGATATGATGGATGGATGATACAATAAATGTATAGATGGATGGATGATATGATGGATTGGGACATGGATGGATGGATTATACAAAGGGTGGATGGATGGATGGATGGATGGGTGGATGTGTAAATAGATGGATGAAAGGATGGATGGTGAATGGTACAATGGATACATACATTTAAATGGATAAATGGATGGACGGATGGAAGACACAATGTATGTATGAATGGATGGATGGATAGATGGATGATGGTTTAATGGATGGATGATACAATGGGTGGATGAGGGTAGGTACAATGGATGGAAGGATGAAGGATGGATGAATGGATGATGGATAGATAAAATGGATGATATGATGGATGGATGATACGATGGATGGATGAACGGATGGATGGATAAAGTAGATGATATGATTAATATTACGATAGATAGATAGATAGATAGATAGATAGATAGATAGATAGATAGATAGATAGATAGATAGATAGATAGATAGATAGATAGATAGATAGACAGACAGACAGACAGACGGACGGACGGACGGACGGATGGATGGATGATATGGTGGATGGTACAATAGATGGGTGGGTAGATGGATGGATGGATTCAATGGGTGGATGGATGGTTAGATAGATAGATAAATGGATTGATGATTGGATAGATAGAGCTGACTCCATTTGTCCTCTGATCTCTATGAGCTGCGCTGGAGGTGATGTGCAGTAACATCAGAGCAGCTGCAGCCGCACAAAGCCAGTCGGAGCCCAGTCACTCTTTCTCTCCGCAGCAGTTCTTCTTTTTATCCTTCCTTATGTGACAGATGAGCAGTGGCGTCCCTGAAGGCCTCTATCAGTACGGCTTATTCATTCATCTCTCCGTCTCACTCGCTCCAGCCCTCTTTTTCCGTCTCGCTATCTGTCACCGGCGTCTTGTACTTCTGTTTGGTGTCATTTCAGCATAAGTAGCCTACTAACACACACACACAAACACACACACACTCACTCACAAGCGTCTGCCCTTGCTGGAGGGTCTAGTGTACAGCTGTCTGATTATTATAGTGTGTGACGGGACAGCAGTGTGATTTTGCTGTCTCTTTCTTTCTCTTTTTATTTTGTCTTGTTATGGATCTGGTCCAAAGCCTGGCCATACGGAAATCTGATATATGGCCATGTATGAACATAAATAAAAGTATAGGTAATATATATTTGAGCATATTTGTAATTGTATGTAATGATTGTAAGTCCAATTGATAAATAAATTTGCATATATGACATATATTATATATGCGAAATCCAGTCATATTTTGAACTTGCATACAGTTTACACTCACCGGCCACTTTATTAGGTACACCTGTCCACCTGCTTGTTAATGCAATATTCTAATCAGCCAATCACATGGCAGCAGCTCAGTGCAGTTAGGCATGTAGACATGGTCAAGACGATTTTGAACGTGGCATGGTTGTTGGTTGATGGAAACTGCTGATCTGCTGGGATTTTCATGCACAACCATGTCTAGGGTTTATAGAGGATGGTCTGAAAAAGAGAAAATATCCAGTGAGCGGCAGTTCTTTGGGCACAAATGCCTTGTTGATGCCAGAGGTCAGAGGAGAATGGCCAGACTGGTTCTAGCTGATAGAAAGGCGACAGGAACTCAAATAACGACTTATTACCACCGAGGTCCAACCTAGAGACGGATGTGCTACAGCAGCAGAAGACCACACCGGGTGCCACTCCTGTCAGCTAAAAACAGGAAACTGAGGCTACAATTTTTCACAGGCTCGCAAAAATTGGACAATCATATGTTCAATTGGATGCTATCATGTCAATATGGACCAAAATCTCTGAGGAATGTTTCCAGGATTAAGGCAGTTCTGATGGCAAAAAGGGGTCCAACCCGCAAAACAGTCATATATGTAACTTGCATGTACAGCCATAAATCTGACTGTATGGTTGTGAGCTGCCTGTGTAGGCATCATCTGAAGGCATTACAAG
>NC_141041.1:4767500-4817500 GCF_052040795.2 Danio rerio
TCAACCCCCAAAAAACTTACAAATTGTGTTGATTCAGCTCATTTTAAATTAGTATGAACAAGCAGCAAAAATCTACATAGGCTTTACATTTCTGGAGATCGTGATGTCATTCTTTTTTGCGCTTATCAGCTGACCACTTACCTCCATGTGGACAGTTTTTCATGAGTTGGCAGTTTGCCCAGTGGCTTGTCGTGGAGGATTTGAGGTGCAGAATCCAGTTGACATTGATGACTGGGTTTAAGTCACAAAATAAAATAAACAAGTAAATAACCAGGTGAGAATGTGGTGAAATCTGAAACAGAGTACTGATTCATTCTTATTTAAAGATATTACAGTTTTTTTAACAGCTAACAAGCTTTGTGCAGTACTGAAGCCACGTTTTCAAAACTGTTCACACATTCAGCCAAACAGAACTCGATGCGGAGCAAACTGTGAATCATTTTTCATTGCTTTCACACACAATGCCTGCATGCAATAAACACATCTTTCAAAATACCCAAACACTTTCATACAAGTGGCATATTTTCAGCATTTTTGCTTTGCATGCTTCACACGTATTGACTTTTCCTGCATTACATTTGCAACTACATTTTTAAAGTGATTTTTTAATTTATTCATTTATTTACTTATTTATTTATCCATTCATTCATTTGTTTATTCAGTTTATTTATTTATTTATTTAATCATTCATTTATTTATTCATTTATTCATTCATTCATTCATTCAGTCATTTTTTTTCATTCATTTATTAAGTCATATATTTATTCTTTTAGACATTCATTTAATCATTTATTGATTCATTCATTTAATTATTCATTTATTTATTTATTTATTCATTCATTTATTAATTCATTTATTCATTCATTTATTCAGTCATATATTTATTCTTTTAGACATTCATTTAATCATTTATTGATTCATTCATTTAATCATTCATTTATTTATTCATTTATTAATTCATTTATTCATTCATTTATTCATTCATTTATTCAGTCATATATTTATTATTTTAGAAATTTATTTAATCATTTATTGATTCATTCATTTAATCATTCATTTATTTATTCATTTATTCATTCATTTATTAATTCATTTATTCATTCATTTATTCAGTCATATATTTATTCTTTTAGACATTCATTTAATCATTTATTTATTCATTCATTTAATCATTCATTTATTTATTCATTCATTAATTCATTCATTCATTCATTCATTTATTTATTCTTTTAGACATTCATTTATTCATTTATTTATTCATTAATTCATTTATTTATTCATTTATTTATTTATATATATATATTTATTTATTTGGTCATTCACTCATTCATACATTCATTCATTCATTTATTCAGTCTTTTATTTATTAGTTTATTCATTCATTCCTTCATTCATTAATTTAATAAATCATTCATTTGTTTATTGAATCATTCATTTATTCAGTTATTTATTTATTAATTCATTCAATAGTTTATTCATTCATTCACTCATTCATTCAATTCATTTATTCATTCATTTGTTCATTCATTTATTTATTAATTTATTTGTTCAGTTATTTATTCATTAATGTATTTATTGATTCATTAATTAATTTATTTATTCATTTATTCACTCATTCGTTCACTCATTTGTTCACTCATTTGTTCATTCATTTAATCATTCATTTATTTATTATTTTATTTTTTCAGTTATTTATCCATTAATTTATTAATTTCTTTTATTATTTCATTTATTTATTTATACACCCATTAATTTATTTATTCATTTTTTAAAATTTATTTATATTTTTATTTGTTTAATCATTTGTTCGTTCATTCATTCATTTAATCATTCATTTATACAGTCATTTATTCATTCATTCATTTACTTAATTATTCATTTATTTAGTCATCCATTTGTTTATTTATTTATTTATTATTCATTTAATCATTCATTTAACTATTTATATATCTATTTATTTATTTGGTCATGAACTCATTCATTCAGTTTTTTATTTTTCATTCATTCATTCATTAAAGCAATCATTAGTTTATTTAATTATTTATTTATTCAGTCATTTATTCATTCATTCATTCATTCATTTATTAATTCATTTATTTATTTAGCTATTTGTTCATTGATTTATTAATTTTTTCATTTTTTATTAATTTATTCAATATTATTTATTTATTAATTTGTTTATTTGTTCATTTATTTATTCATTTAATCATTCATTTATTCATTTAATCATTCATTTATTTAGTTATTTATACATTTATTTATTTATTTATTCCTTAATTTATTTATTCATTCATTTATTCATTTATTGATTGATTGATTCATTTATTGTTTCATTTATTTATTCACTTATTTGTTCATTCATTTATTCATTTATTTATTCATTTATTCATTCACTCATTTCTTCATTCATTTATTCATTTATTTATTCATTAAATCATTCATTTATTTACATATCTATTAATTTATTCTGTCATTCATTTGTTTATTCGTTTATTCGTTTGTTAATTCATTCATTTATTTCCTTACTTACTGACTTACTTACCTATTTTATTTTATTTTAACCAAAGAAAATAAATTAAGACTTTCCCCAGAAATGTTTTATAATTGAAATTTAAAAAAGAAACAAAGAAAATTTCACATGAGGGTTAATCATTATATTAAAGTGTTATAAAAATATTGACATGTAATTGTTTCAGCTACACCGCCAGCCCGGCTATCTTTGTTCTTTATATTGTAAGAGCGTGCTCCTGGTTTGAGTGTGTGTTTGTAATGTATGCGGGTTTGTTTTCAGGCAGTAAACACTCATTAGTGGTGAAGCGTTCCACAGGGCTCGTTCAATCAGTCGCCAGATGTTGGACAACCCCAGCCGACAAAACAACCTCACAGGTACATGAACACAACTCTGAAAAAACACCACAATACAAAGCAGAATTCTGATCTAGAGAATCTGAAATGAAAGGGATAGGTCACCCAAAAATGAAAACTCTGTCATCATTTACTGACCCTTCATTTGCTCTAAACCTGTTTGAGAAGCTAGAAACCTGACACCATTGTCTTCCATAGTATTTCTTCCATAGTAAGTGAATGGCTACATGTTTCTAACATTCTTCAAAATATCTTTGTTCGTGTTCAACAGAATAAGGTAAGTAAAGGCAGTAAATAGTGAGTAAATTTAGATTTTTAGGTGAACTAACCCTTTAAGATTACAGGTGACATAGATATAAGTTACAGTTTTCAATCAGAGGTTGCTTGTAAATTTACAATAAATTACAAAGAAAATGCACAATGAAATACAATTAAAAAAATGTGCATACAGTATACAGTACAACATGATTATACAAACAAAATATATGAAAGTATCATATTTTAGAGGTAAAATATTGTTAAAGCATTGCCATAATAAAGTTAGATTTCTTTCTCAGACAGAATATACATACACACACTTACCGGCCACTTTATTAGGTACACCTGTCCAACTTCTCGTTAACGCCAATTTCTAATCAGCCAATCACATGGCAGCAACTCAATGCATTTAGGCATGTAAATGGTCAAGAAGATCTTCTACAGTTTAATCCGAGCATCAGAATGGGGAAGAAAGGGGATTTAAGTGACTTCGAACGTGGCACTGTTGTTGGTGCCAGACAGGCTGGTCTGAGTATTTCAGAAACTGCTGATCTACTGGGATTTTAACGCACAACCATCTCTAGGGTTTACAGAGAATGGTCAGAACAAGAGAAAATATCCAGTGAGCGGCAGTTCTGTGGGTGCAAATGCTTTGTTGATGCCAGAGGTCAGAGGAGAATGGCCAGACTGGTTCCAGCTAATAGAAAGGCAACAGTAACTCAAATAAGCACTCATTACAACCGAGGTCTGCTGAAGAGCATCTCTGAACACACAACATGTCCAACCTTGAGGCAGATGGGCTACAGCAGCAGAAAACCACACCAGGAGCCACTCCTGTCAGCTAAGAACAGGAAACTGAGGCTACAATTCACACAGGCTCACCAAAACTGGACAATAGAAGATTGGAGAAACGTTGCCTGCTCTGATGTGACTCGATTTTTGCTGCAACATTCGGATAGTCGGGTCAGAATTTGGCATCAACAACATGAAAGCATGGATCCATCCTGCCTTGTATCAACAGTTCAGGCTGGTGGTGTAATGGTGTGGGGGAGATTTTCTTTGCACACTTTGGGCTCATTAGTACCAATTGAGCATTGTGTCAACACCACAGCCTACCTGAGTATTGTTGCTGACCATGTCCATCCCTTTATGACCACAGTGTACACATCTTCTGATGGCTACTTCCAGCAGGATAACACATCATAAAGCGCGAATCATCTCAGACTGGTTTCTTGAACATGACAATGAGTTCACTGTACTCAAATGGCCTCCACAGTCACCAGAGCTCAATCCAATAGAGCACCTTTTGGATGTGGTGGAATGGGTGATTCACATCATGGATGAGCGGCCAACAAATCTGCAGCAACTGTGTGATGCTATCATGTCAATATTGAGTAAAATCTATAAGGAGTATTTCCAGTACCTTGTTGAATCTATGCCACAAAGGATTAAGGCAGTTCTGAAGACAAAAGGGGTCCAACCCATCACCGGTGGCCGGTGAGTGTATATAATACATTTTTCTTCAACTGTATATGTCAAAGTATGTTGCAAAATCATTTTAAAAAATGTAGCATAGGAATAAATAATATCATATATTAGCTTTTCTTTTCATATGTTATCTATTAATACTTAAAGTTTTATGATATATTATTTTAATAATATCCTTTTAAATGTAAAATAATGTCTGTAATAAGAGAAAACATATTACATACAGTTGAAGTTATAATTACTACAGAACAAACCACTGTTACACAATGACTTGCCTAATTATCCTAACTTGCCTAGTTAAGCCTTTAAATGTCACTTTAAGCTGTATAGAAGTGTCTTGAAAAATATGTAGTCAAATATTATTTACTGTCATCATGGCAAAGATAAAATAAATCAGATATTAGAGATGATTACTATTATGATTAGAAATGTGTTGAAAAAATCTTCTCTCCGTTAAACAGAAACTGGGAAAAATATACTGAGGGACTAATATGCAAACAAAATATGAAATCAAACAATAGAATATTAAATATTCTATTAATATTAATATAAAATATTGTTAAAGCATTGCAATAATAAAGAGTTCAGCAGCTAGTGTGTATAAAGTATGTAAGGGGAGGAGAGCTGAACCTGCGCTCACCTGAGAATGATGGATTATTCCTCCAGCAAACAGTGTGTGTGTGTGTGTGTTTGTATGTGTGTGTGAGTCTGCTGGGGAAAGAGAAAGAACTGATGTGACATGAACCAGAACTAACAGGAGTGTTATGCACTCAGCGGCTCAGTTGGGTTGAGAGATTGATTCAGATGGTGATTATGTTGTCATTACAGGACATACTCAGCATTTTACATGCACACACACGCACACACACACTTACATGCTAAAACATGCACATAAAAACCCACAGTCTCTCTGCATGATCTTTTGGGGAGTGTGCAAACGCACACACACACACACACACAAGCTGTACGTTTGATGGATTGCAGTGCATATGTTTAATTTGAGGATGAGATTACGTTATTAAACACAATCCATAATGTAATGCAAGCATGGATAGTGTGATGAATTTTTAGGAAGTTCATTTATTTAGCAGGGATGCATCAAAAGGATAGTTCACCCAAAAATGAAAATTATGTCATTGTTTACTCACTCTTGACTTGTTTCAAACCTTTATTTGTGTCTTTCATCTGTTGAACACAAAATAATTTTTTTTTTTTGATATTTTGCTATTTTCTATATTTTCTGCATGGAAACCTGTAACCATTGATTTCCATAGTATGTGTTTTTTTTCTATTATGGATGTCAGACTGCTTTTACAAAATTTTGCAGTTTTGGGGTCTTTTGGCAGCAGATGAACAGGGTGTGCTGCATTTATTTTCACATTTTGTGGTAAAATAAATAAATAAATAAAAATTAATAATAAAATAAACAAATAAAATTAAACAATATATATATATATATATAAAATAAATCAATAAAATGTATTAAATAAATTAAATAAGATTAAATGAATAAATCTAAATAAATAAAAGAAAAAAGATTAAATAAATAAATAAAATAATAAATAAAAAAATAAATAAATAATAACTAAAATAAACAAATAAAAATTAAATAAAAAATTAAAATAACATGAAATAAATAAATTTAAGAAATGAAAAAATCAAATAAATAAATAAAATGTTAATTAATTAAATAAATTAAATAAACAAAAAATTTAATTATTTAATTAATATAAATGATTTAATTAAGAAATATTAAATAAATAAAAATAAATTAATAAATAAATATAAATACATACATTTAAAAAGATTAAATAAATAAATAAATAAACAAAATAAATAAACTTAAAATATGAAATAAATTTTTAAAAATGTATTAATTAATCAATCAAATAATAAATAAATTAACTAAATAAATAAAAAATATTAAGTAAATGAATAAATAAATATTAATTAATGAACAAATACATACATAAAATTAAATAAATGATTCAATAAAATTAATTAATTAATTTATACAATACATAAATACATACATTTAAAAATACTGAACACATAAAAATAAATAAATAAATAAACAAATTAAAATAATTAAGTAATTAATTAAATAAATAAATAAATAAATAAATAAATAAGTAAATAAATACAAATAAATAAATACAAATATTAAATAAATAAATAAATAAATAAATAAAATGAATAAATTATTTACATTTATTAAATAAACAAATATAAATAAATTAATCAGTTATTACCATATAAATCAGTTAAAATTAGTCATGGAAAACAACTTCAAACCTTACTTTTATCTAGGTTTTTGTTCTTATGCTTTCTCTCTCTCTCTCTCTCTCTCTCTCTCTCTCTAGTTTAAATTGTTTTATTAGCATGCTGTTTTGTACAGTATTGCTAAAGCATTTTAGATATTTCTAAAATATGTCATTTAATAGCATAATAAAATTCATAAATGAAAAATAAATGTCAAGAAAAAAAGAATAAAAACTGAAGAGACCTCTAATAATTATAACAAATACAATAATAAAAAAGAGTAGATTATTTAAATAAGGCAACATAATCTCTCTCTCTCTCTCTCTCTCTCTCTCTCTCTCTCTCTCACTCTCTCTCTCTCTTTCTCTCTCTCTCATTTAAAATCTGTGAGCAGTTTCAAATAGTTGCCTCATCCATGAATGAGTACAGCAGAGAACGAGAACCTGTCCTTAAATAATCCAACACACACACACACACACACACACGCACACACACGCTTCTTTTTCTTTTCATCCTTCTCCACCATCCTCTTCATCATTTTATCTTCTTCTGTCACTTCTTCTGGAGTTTAATGATTTCACTCACCGTAGTGTTTAGATTTCAGAGCGTGTGTTTCTTCTGTTAGATTCACTTACACACACACACACACACACACACACACACACACACACACACACACACACACACACACACACACATATATGCAGAGCTCATTAATTTTGGGCCTGAGCTGCTGTTAATGAAATAAATTCTGGGTTGTGAGTGTGTGTTTGATACTGTGTGTGTGTGTGTGTGTGTGTGTGTGTGTGTGTGTGTGTGTGTGTGTGTGTGTGTGTGTGTGTGTGTGTGTGTGTGTGTGTGTGTGTGTGTGTGTGTGTGTGTGTGTGTGTGTGTGTGTGTAGAATTGTGTAATGTAGAGGGCGTCCCTGCCTGCGGAGAGAAGACATCATTATACACACACACACACACACACACACACACTTGGTCTATCTCCGTTTGCAGTTCAGGGTTGATAATTAGCGCAGGAGGAGGAAAATTTTACATCTGTTGGCAAACACACACACACAGAGACACACACACAAACCTTCGCAAAAGGCCTGTAAATTGGCTGGGATCAAACATTCCCTTGGTTTAAACAGACTTTCCACAACAAAACGAGCTCCACACACACACACACACACACACACACATACAGGAGCTGTTTGTCAGTGGAAGCTTGTTAGAACACACACACATTCTGATGTGGGAGGCTACGGTACAGTGGTTTTCGCCTCATATATACACACACACTAAATACTGTTTATTCCCAGTGATCTTTTAATTGCGGCGACACTAATATTCAGATCTCCTGAAGGTGTGTGTGTGTGTGTGTGTGTGTGTGTGTGTGTGTGTGTGTGTGTGTGTGTGTGTGTGTGTGTGTGTGTGTGTGTGTGTGTGTGTGTGTGTGTGTGTGTGTGTGTGTGTGTGTGTGTGTGTGTGTGTGTGTGTGTGTGTGTGTGTGTGTGTGTGTGTATGTGTGTGTGTGTGTGTGTGTGTGTGTGTGTGTGTGTGCTTTTTTAAATATATATACACTACCTGACAAAAGTCTTGTTGTTGATTCCAGTTGTAAGAGCATCAGATAATAACTTCTAGTTGATCATTTGGAAAAGTGTCAGAAGGTGGTTTTTTCAGATGAGTTATCTGTTGATCTTCATCCCAATCATCACAAATACTGCAGAAGACCTACTGGAACCAGCATGGACCAAGATTCTCACAGAAATCAGTCAAGTTTGGTGAAGGAGAAATCATGGTTTGGGTTACATTCAGTATGGGGGCGTGCGAGAGATCTGCAGAGTGGATGATCAACATCAACAGCCTGAGGTATCAAGACATTTGTTCTGCCCATTACATTACACACCACAGCAGAGGGTGAACTCTCCAGCAGGATAGCGCTCCTTCTCATACTTCAGCCTCCACATCAAAGCTCCTGAAAGCAAAGAAGGTCAAGGTGCTCCAGGATTGGCCAGCCCAGTCACCAAACATGAACATTATTGAGCATGTCTGTGATAAGATGGAGGAGGCATTAAAGATGAATCTAAAGAGTCTTGATGAGCTCTGGGAGTCCTGCAGGAACGCTTTCTTTGCCATTCCAGATGACTTTATTAATCAGTGATGTGAGTCATTGCAGAGATGTATGGATGCAGTCCTCCAAGCTCATGATGGAGTCAGACACAATATTCATTCTGTCTCCACTGCAGCAGGACTTTATATTCTATACTGGACATTATTTCTGTTCAGTGATGAGACTTTTGTCTAAGCAGAGTCAGACCTTACTGTCCTACTTAAAAAAGTAAAAATCAAGACATGATCATATTTTATTTTGGTCAAATAAGCGTAATCTAGAGGCCTTTACCTTTCATATAAGCCACTTCTGATGCCAAATGGTCAACTAAGTCCTGTTATTGTTTCTTTTTCCTAAAACTTGGATAGGCGACAAGACTTCTGTCAGGTAGTTTATACCTACTAACATTCTGTCAATGTTCTTTTAAAGTTGTCATCAGGCTTTCTTCCTGTAATATTAATAGATAATTGGTTAAAAATGATCTGATCTACTGCATTTTTTATAACTATATATATATATATATATATATATATATATATATATATATATATATATATATATATATATATATATATATATATAATACCTCAGTATGAATGGCACAGTACGGTATTTATTGAATCATTTACAGGAAAAACAAAACTAATGAAAATACTCCAAAAAAGTGCCAAAAGTGTCAATGACATACAAATTAGCCATCTATCTGTAAGCTTTAAAACAGAAACTTCAATTTTTCAATTTTAATAACAAAAAAATTAATAAACCATGTAAAAAAATAAAGTTTCAATTTAGTATTGTTGAAAACTCATCACATTCAACATTTAATCACTCACTCACTTAGATAGAGATGGGTTTAAAGGAAAATTATCATATAAATATAATCTGGTAAAAGCTGGTATCTCTGGGTATTTACAACGTCCCCTGCAACAGAAAAAAACCCTCTCATTTAGGACTGAGGTTTCTGGGACAGAGATATGACTTGGCCCAGGTTGACAGCAGTGGGTGACGTTGTGCATTGTCTTTCCCCCACTTGAGAGGACAAACCATGAGTGAGATAGAGGTCTCTTTGCGGTACAAGTCAATGTCTGTATCAATCTGAACAGTGTGCTGTGTTTCTGCAGTCCCCATGACTGTTATTAGTCGTATTCCCCAACTTGCAGGCACGTGCACACATAGGGCTCAACCTGTGCAGTGCACATGCCCTTTTTAGTCTTGGATAGAAAATGCCCTTCCAAAATGATCAAAAGTGCCCCCGCGAAGCGACACACCCTCCATCCCGCCCTTCAGTAGACGCGCGACAACACCGCTCTTGAGTATGCGCGCTCAACCCCCCCTCCCCGCTTTACAGTACGCGCGCGACAACACAGCTGATCAGAACGCGCGCGACAACACCGTTATTCAGTACGCGTGCGGTGACAACAACACCCCCAGAGAAACCGAAATGCTTCCACACATCCGATTTAAAACTCGCTTTAGGTTCATTTCCAGCTCTTTTTCATCCCTGCTACAAGCAGCACACTCCATTTCCGCATTACTGGATCTGTAGCGACAACAGACCGCAAAGGATGATGGCCACGCCTGGGCTGATGGGAATTGTAGTTTCCGCTACCTCCCGTTCGCTTCATTCGCAAATTTTCTCAGAAGACCTATAGTTTTATCGAGTCACGGTGTAGACTACGGTAATATTGAAAAAAATTGCTATATCGGTATGACGGTATTTACAATACCGTTACATCCCTGATATATATATATATATATATATGCATAATGTATAGAGCTTTGTAGTATTCTTTAAAATCCATTCAATGTTTTCCAAAAAATCCCGCAGCTTTGGTTTTATTTATTTTATTCATTCATTCATTTTCTTGTCTGCTTAGTCCCTTTATTAATCAGGGGTCGCCACAGCGGAATGAACCGACAACTTATCCAGCATATGTTTTACACAGCGGATGCCCTTCCAGCTGAAACCCAACAATGGGAAACACCCATACACTCTTGCATTCACACTTATACACTACGGCCAATTTAGTTTCTTCAGTTGACATAGTGCATGTGTTTGGTCTGGGGGAAATCGGAGCACTCGGAGGAAACCCACGCCAACACAGGGAGAACATGCAAAACAGCGTCCATCTTGTTGTGAGGCGATTGTGCTACCCACTGTGCCACCCTATTCATTTTATTTTAATGTTTAAATTAGAGCTGACTTGAATTTAAGTGGGGCGACATGATGGCGCAGTAGGTAGTGCAGTCACCTCACAGCAAGAAGGTCGCTGTGTCGAGCCTCAGCTGGGTCAGTTGGATTCTGTATGGAGTTTGTATGTTCTCCCCGTGTTGGCGTGGGTGTCCTCCGTGTGCTCCGGTTTCCCCCACAAGTCCAAAGACATGCGGTGCAGGAGAATTGGGTAAGCTAAGTTGTCTGTAGTGTATGTATGTGAATGGTAGTGTATGGGTGTTTCCCAGTGATGGGTTGCAGCTGGAAGGGCATCTGCAGCGTAAAACATATGCTGAATAAGTAAGTGGTTCATTCCACTGTGGCGACCCCAGATTAATAAAGGGACTAAGCCGAAAAGAAAATGAATGAATGAATTTAAGTGCTTATTTATGCCATTTTTACTTTTGTCATAATTCAGAGTATCAAAGCCAATTCTAAGTCAACATAAAACTGAATTCTCAATGTTGTTTTTCTTTATTGTGAGTTATGAATTATTAATCACTTGACATTAATGTAGGGCGGGGCTTGATTTTTGCTTAGGGTGAATGAATTGTATAAAGTGGTCAGCTATTGGTGGACAGGTTGATTTTGCCCTTATGAAAAATGTGAGTTTTGTTTTCATGCCTCATGGTGAACATGTTCTGCAACACACATGCACACACACGCGGACACACACATGAACTCACTCAAACTGACACGCTCGCACGTGTCTTGTCTTCTGCTGCACTTACTGTAGTGTATGTAGGCTGGGGTGAATGTCAGTGCAAGGTGACGCTCAGCTCTAAATGTGCTGAGAAACTCAAAGTGAGCAGTGAAATCTGGACATCAAATGTTGATGATAAAAGTCCAGAGAGAAACGCAAGCTCGAAACGACAGCAAGACAGAACACATCTGTCCAGATCACCTTCACAGAGCTGCTGCGAAATTAGATTTAGCTTTTTGAAATTTAGATTGAGTGGACTGCATTACACTCCTCATTATATTATACACTCACCGGCCACTTTATTAGGTACACCTGTCCAACTGCTCATTAACACAAATTTCTAATCAGCCAATCACATGGCATCCCCCCCCCTCCTCAACATGAAAGCATGGACATGGATCCATCCTGCCTTGTATGAACGGTTCAGGCTGGTAGTGGTGGTGTAATAGTCTGGATAGTCTGGGGGGTATTTTCTTAACTTTGGGTCCGTTAGTACAAATTGAGCTTCATGTCAATGTCACAGCCTACCTGAGTATTGTTGCTGACCATGTCCATCCCTTTATGACCACAATGTGCTCATCATCTAATGGCAACTTCCAGCAGGATAACACACCATGTTATAAAGCGTGAATCATCTCAGACTGGTTTCTTGAACATGACAATGAGTTCACTGTACTCAAATGGCCTCCCCAGTCACCAGAACTCAATTCAATAGAGCATCTTTGTGATTTGGTAGAACGGGAGGTTCACATCATGGATGTACAGCCGACAAATCTGCAGCAACTGTGTGATGCTATTAGCTGTACCTATTAAAGTGGCCGGCTCAATCACAAAAATGACATTGTCTGAAACTTTTTGTCGTACACCACGCCCTCTTAGCCCTCGTACCCTTTTGGCAGTGGAAGCATATGTGCATGTGTGTCAGTGTGTGTGTCAGTGTGAGTGTGTGTGTGTGTGTGTGTGTGTGTGTGTGTGTGTGTGTGTGTGTGTGTGTGTGTGTGTGTGTGTGTGTGTGTGTGTTTGTGTGTGTGTGTGTGTGTGTGTGTGTGTGTGTGTGTGTGTGTGTGTGTGTGTGTGTGTGTGTGTGTGTGTGTGTGTGTGTGTGTGTGTTGTATGTCATGTGTCTCTCTTGAGCACATGTTCAGCTTTCCATCGAGGTCAGATTAATCCAGTGGTTTATAATCTCACTCCTAATCCTCAATCACACACACACACACACACACACACACACACACACACACACACACACACACACACACACACACACACACACACACACACACACACACACACACACACACACACACACACACACAGAGGGCCTTATATAAGAGGATCTGTAGTGCTGTGTGTTTTGTCAGTAACATGTTCTTCTATTCTGTTTGCTTCAGACCTCCAAAACCTGCCGGAGCTTTAAATTCACGCAATAGTTCACCTCAAACTCAAAAAGACACAAATAAGAGCTTATTATTTGGGATAAATTTTTGGAATTTGGGAATAATTATTTTGATGACAAATCTATTTAAATATATAATGGCTGGGTCAGTTGGCATTTCTGTGTGGAGTTTGCATGTTCTCTATATGTTGGCGTGGGTTTCCTCCAGGTGCTCCAGTTTCCTCCACAGTCCAAACATATGCGCTATAGGGGAATTGTTTAAGCTAAATTGTCCGGAGTGTGTATGGGTGTTTCCCAGTACTGGGTTGCAGCTGGAAGGGCATCCGCTGCGTAAAACATGTGCTGGATAAGTTGACGGTTTATTCCACTGTGGCGACCCCTGATGAATAAAGGGCCTAAGCCGAAGGAAAATTGATAAATGAACGTTGATTTTTGATGAGATTATCACAATTTTCCCTTTATTTTTACATTTTCTGAGATTTTTTTTCTTTTTAAAGAATTTCTAATTCAGCTTTTTAAAATTATTTTAGACTGAGTTGAATTTTGGCTTATTTTATGCTTTGACATATTTCATAGAGTTGGCAGAACATCCGGCCACACAGAAGCAGCATGAGCGTGTGTTTGAGACAGACAGCTGAATAAACTCAGCCGACACTCTGCCATCATCACAGCACACACACACATACACACACACACACACACACACACACACACACGTTGCCTGACTTCAGTTCAGATCAGAGGTGTCCTGACAAGCACACCTCCTACACACATGGACGGCGGTCCCAGCAGGCCCGCGCCAGTGACCTTCCTCATCACAGTGTCACGAAACATGAAAACACACACACACACACACATACACACACACACACACTCATGTGCTTGTAAATGTCTTCATAATTTCTGAGTTGGATAAACTATAAAATGTTATAAAAAATATATAATTCTAGATATCATCATCATCATCATCTGATGTGGCGCCCTCTGCTGGATCATAATACACTGTCAGAAATATAGGTGCAAAATCTGTCCCCTGGGGTGGTACCTTTTCAAAAGGTACATTTTTGTTCCTAACAGGTCTTTAAAGGTAAATACTAATACCTAAAAAGTCCTAATGTGTACCTCACAGTAACTTAAAGGTACAAAACTAAACCTTAAAGATACAAAAGTGTAGCCTAAAGGTACTAATGTCCTCCTGTACAGCACAAAAGTGTATCTTTTGGAAAGGTACCACCCCAGTGACAGATTTTGTGAGTCTACATCACAACTAAACTCCAATAGTTCAACTAACAAAACTAAAGCAAACTAACTCTACCTTTGACTCATACATATATGACTCATTAAACATACATATATGCTAAAAAAACATAGTAAGCACAATAAATAGTAGTAATAGTAGTAGTTAAAAAGTAATAATAAAATAAAAAATTTCATTTCATTTTCTTTTAGGCTTTGTCCCTTTATTATTCTGGGGTCGCCACAGTGGAATGACCCACCAACTTATCTAGCATATGTTTTATGCAGCGGATGCCCTTCCCGTTGCAACCCAGTACTGGGAAACTCATTCACACATATACACTACAGCCAATTTAGCTTACTCAATTCCCCTATACCGCATGTCTTTGGACTGTGGGGGAAACCGGAACACCCGTAGGAAACCCACGCCGACATGGGGAGCACATGCAAACTCCACACAGAAATGCCAACTGGCCCAGCCGGGGCTCAAACCAGCAAACTTCTTGCTGTTAGGCGATAATGCTACCCGCTGCGCCACCATGACACCCAATAATTAAAAAATTAAATGGTCCCACTTTATTATGTGACCTTAACTAATAGGAACTTACACAGTAGTTAATAGTTTGTTGCAATGTACTTGTTGTGTAAATACATGTATTTACTGTGTGCTTATGCTTGATTTAATACCCGTATGTAATTACATCTGTAATTAACTTTTGTAATTACATTTGTAAATACAATGTTGACCATCCCTTACATCCCTTGATTGGGTAGTTTAACGGATTTTGGTATTTGCCAAATATTTGCTCTGTATGGGTCTCTCCTCTCTCTATCTTTACTGATCTTTAGTATCTCTCACCCGTACAGTGTACTACAGTATGATGACCTCCAGAAAATTCTGCCTCTGACACTTTATCTTAAGTTTCTGCTGACACAGATCCATACGCTGTGTGTGTGTGTGTGTGTGTGTGTGTGTGTGTGTGTGTGTGTGTGTGTGTGTGTGTGTGTGTGTGTGTGTGTGTGTGTGTGTGTGTGTGTGTGTGTGTGTGTGTGAAAGCTCGCCCCTGTCACCGATAGCATTGATAAATCAAAGAACGGTTTGTTTCTTTCACCAGTAACAGACACATTGACGGATTACACACACACGCAGCGTTTGTCTGAGCTGTAAGTGTGTCTTCATCTTGATTCTATCTCAGCAGTCAGTTGTTGTTTTTATATGGCAGAAACACTTTTGCTTTTCAGATGTTTCTTCAGACTGAGATGTATCTCCTTTTAGTCTCCTTAAAATGTTGATTCAGACCAGATCAAACTCCTGATTTCACCAAGATACGTAACTAGATTGACATGTGTTGATCCTGGAACAACATTCCAATCAGCCAATCACATTTAGGGGATATGTTTACCGTTTATGTTAAGTTTAGGCTTACGGTTAGGTTTATGCACTTCTACATGATTGTTATTCAACTATTATTTCCCTTTGATTTTGAGAACGTGGCATTTTCATACCTGTCAACATTGGGATGTGAAAATGAGGGCTATGCCCACCATATTAAGGGATTCTACCGTCGATAATGAAATAGAATCAAGCTATCAAATCTCATTGGCTGTTTCTTTATTGTATATCTCACACATTTTGATTAAAGAGCAACGAATGAATGATTTATTTAGATTTTTTTTTCAGTTGATTACATTAAAGGGCACCTAGGTTACCCCTTTTTTCAGATTTAATATAAGTCTTTTGCGACTCTAGAATGTGTATATAAAGTTTCAGATCAAAATACCCATCAGATTTTTCATTATACCTTTTACAAGATGCTGTTTTATACTGATTTCCAGCAGGAGGTGGTTTTGTCGTACTGCGCCTTTAAGACGATTCTTTCCCGCCCACTGTTTCTACATGCCTCCTCCCTCAGCTGCGTCAGACAACAGACAGACTTAAAGGAAGGAGGTCTCACGTAGCGTTTGTGAGATACTACAGTAAGAACTAACCTTTACTAATTAGTATTGTGAAGTTGCATTGATGAGTCACACACAATATCGTTACAAAGTTAACGCGCGCGCACACACACAAACACACACACACACTCACCGCAGATGATACACACACACACACGCAGGCAGGCAGACAGACAGAGCGCGCTTAGCCTAGTTAAGGCTAACCTCAAAAGTGGAAATCTGTTGTGCTAATGTACAAAATAAACCTGATTTAACTTCCACAAACCGGGATTGAAGCGTCTTCTTTTATAATTGTTCTGACACGCGGCTGTGCTGATGAAGTAAAGCTGAAGTAAAACGTTGTAATTAATTACACACATACTCTGTTTTAAAACACTTTAAACATGTGAAACTCACTCTTAATCACATTTGATGATGATTGCTGATCCTAGCGAACAGAACAGACCTTTTATTCCCGGTTGCTTTGCGTATGTCTGCCTGGTCTTGTTGACATATACACGCGAATACCGGAACATGTTAATGCGAGCAGCTGTCAATCAATTCGGTGGGCGGGGGAATCGCACACCTACGTAATGGTGCGATTGATTTGAAAACAGCTCCAATTGGCCGACCCTTTTTTTTGTAGTTAAATTGAAAAACAAGGACTGGGTGTGTTCATATCACCCCAGTATGACGGTCTATACACTATACCAACACAAAGATCTTTCCAAACAGCTTGAAAAGTAGATTTTTTTACCATAGGTGCCATGTAAATAACAGAGGTGTCACTTTAAAAATGCACACACCTAACGTTATAATGAAAGCATTTGATTGCTTTCCTAACTTTTTATGCTCATTTAGGACAAAATTAGTTGTGTTTGAAACAAAAAAACACCAAGATTGACATTTTTAGATGTTATTATTTTTAATTATGTTTTAAGAGTTCACACTTAGCTGATGATTGATAATAAAGCTAGTTTGGCGTGTTGTCCCGGGAGAGAGCCCTGAGCTTATAAGATCCTCGAGCCCTGTGCTCCCACCCATTGCAAGGCGAGAGAGGAGTTTGAGCTCAGGTAGATCTCGATGACTCCCCCTGCTGCTTATTGTAGCTAAGTGTCAGATATGGATGCTTAAAGGTGTACTCCGCGTTTAGATAAAATATTTTTTATTAATTGTTTAGAGTGGAAACCAGAGGACCCAGGGAAAACCCACGCGACCACGGGAAGAACGAGCAAAACTCCGCACAGAAATGTCACCTGGTTTGGAAAGGAATTAAACCAGGGGCATTCTTGCTGTGAGGCAACAGCGCTAATCGCTGGCCACCGTGATGCCCGTTTGAAAGGAGGGAAAGTAGGGTTGGGTGGGGGGGTTTCTTCAAGACGAAAAATATTGAGATGAGAAAAGTCTGGTTATTTATAGTGAGTTAACGATCGTCTGATAGGATAATCAGTCGTTAGCTAAAGTTGGAACAGCTGTGAACAATCATAAGCAGGTGATCCTCTCGCAATGTGTTTATAAATACATATATGTATTTAATATATGTATTTATATACATAATAGACATATACATAAATACCTATATGTCTGTTTAAACATGCACCTAAAACCCAGACTTTTGCTTCGCTTCAAATCGCGAGTGCAGAATCAATTTAGGAAACAGCATCTATTTATCACTATGGAGCGCGTCAGCTGACAGTCACGCACTGCTATATGACTGTTTTGAGGATTGAATATGAAGGGGGGACGACACCTGTAATGAAAAGGAAAGGGAATCCCGCCATTTTTATATTCATTTTAAAGTGTTGTCATGTGAAAGCACAGGGGTCCGTTCTTCGTACCTCGCTTAAATGATCTAAGATGATTTGACAGATCCTGGATCTTTTAATCTTGATAACTGATCTCTCGCTAATTTGGTTCTTCAAACAAGTTCGCAGATCAGATTAGAATGTCTGGATAAACTGATCTGAGATCGCTGCGTGTGTTGTGAAGGACAGATCTATCCATCCTCGAAATCATGATTAGCAAAGCAACGATTGGCTGACGGCACAGCAGCGTAATGACATCATCTGATTAATATTCAATTATCCATGTGAGCAAAATTACATCAAATTAGCAGACGACGGTTTGTTAAATATGACATGCAATAACCTTCCACATTTGTTGTGAGCTGCAGGCTTTACACTTTCATGTGTCAGGAGTATTCATCATGTATTTCAATGCAAATCAATGTATTTAGTTCTACATTTAGAAAAGATTTTCTTTATTATAGGAGCCGTTTTTTAATCGGTGTAAAGAATAACTGGTTGTTTACAAAAGCATTTTGATATTGGTAAAGGCGTCTGCAACTTTATTGAAGCATCAAATCACTGCATATTAACTGTCAAAATATGTTTATGACTGCATTAATGTATTATTGCTTTTTAAAAAAAAGTCACATATTGTGCATGTTTATTATACACAATTTGTACTAAGCAATCTAAAAAGTTCATATCAATAAGTTTCCTCTTTGCACCACCAGGTGGCAGTCTTTGTACTTTCATTTTGAGGGTGCAGATCGCATAAGTTTTATTAATATGAATAACTTTATTTTTATAATAACTGTAACTTTATATATATAGTTAAAAATATTTACCATTTTCCCAAGTGTAACTACTACTGTAAGAAAATATCAGAATTGGGAACATACTTTCTGTATTATCTTTGCTTGAACTGAGCCGATCTAATCCTGTTTATATGAATTGAACCTGCTCCTGATCAGGTTTAAGCTAGCAGAACTGTTGCTATGACAACAACTCTCAGATCAGCTTTGAAAAATAAAACGATCCTGGATCGTGTCAAATCGTCAATATCCAAATCCAGCTAACTGAGTAATCCTCGTACGAAGAACGGACCCCTGAACAGACTCATTTTTAAGAGCAAGGGGCGGCCCCTGGTAGTTTGGAGGTATGGGTTGCGTATAGGGAGGCTCGGCTCTTTAATGTTTATTTGCCACCCTTCAAAGAAAAACTGAAAATACGAGAGAAATATTAAAAAATACCTTTATGGGATGATAGCGGGATAGAACTGTAAAATACGTGAGAATCCCAGGAAAAACGGGAGGGTTGACGGGTATGGGCATGTTGGTTCAGTGGTTAAGCACTGTCACCTCACAGCAAGAGTGGGTTTATATCCAGAACTTGGGATCTTTTCAAATGTGAAAGTTTGATGCACTTCATTATTTTGCCAAATATGATGCAATCCTGAATTAACATCTATGTCGATCCTGGAACATAATTTTTTTTTAAAATAGTAATCCCTACCTATTCCCTACCCTTAAACTCAACCATAACTGGAAATTATTCCCAAAAATGCCAACACAGGGGGAACACAGAAATGCCAACTGGCCCAGCTGGGACTTGAACCAACAACCTTCTTCCTGTGAGGCGACAGTGCTAACCACTGAGCCACCGTGCCGTGCAATGAAAACAACCCACATAGCAAAATTTCTCTGGCACACACATTACGCTTTTGTTTGGCCCACATGCTGCAGTGAATTACGGTAGATGATTGGACCAAGTCTGGCTTCCATACAAGGGGCCAAACAAGGACCATATCTGGTCCGAATCTCACCCAATTTAATAACCCAAAAATGGGCCTGAGCTGGGCCAGATATGTTAGTGTGTCACGACAGGAGTGAATTTAATAAACCATGCTTTTTCTCAAAGCGACCTGATTGGTAGAATTTTTTCTCTACCCAAAAATAATTTAAATGTATTTTAAAATTGGGTCAAGATAGGCCAAACTTACAAGGCCCACATATACATTTTTAACATTCGGACAAATACTACATTTGATCTGGGCCAAGCCTTAAAGACGGTGCCACCTCTGCCAAACCCTGGCCATGTATGGCCCATATGCTGTATGCCAGTGCTGAATGAATGCCTGCTGTGCCAGCTTTATGCCAAATCTGGGCCAGAAATCTTTGCTACCTGTTTATTTTCATTTTAAATAATCAGAAACTATGTTGAGATTTAATTAAAAAACAAACAAGAAGGTTGAGTCCCCCGAGAAATGAAATGAAAGAGACTCGTTTATCTCCGGTTAATTGTCTCAGCATTTCTTACAGGGAGAGAATGAAGGACACAGACGAACACTTATGTGTGTGTTTCTAGGATATTAAGTCTGAATTAGTACTCAGGCCCTCAAATAATAATATATTTAATGAGTCTTAATGATCCGCCGATAGTTAACTCTTTATACTCAGAGTCACTCTCATTGCATTTCATTCCCTTCCGTTGTCATTTTATCTTTCGCTCTTTACATCCTTATAATGCAATGTTAAATGTCTAAAATTAAATGAATAAATAAAATAAATTAATAGGTAAATAAATAAGTAAATAAATAAATACATTTGTGAATAAGTAAATAAATAAATGAGTGAATAAATAAATGAATAAGTAAATAAATAAATAAATTGAAAAAGTAAATAAATAAATAAGTGAATAAGTAAATAAATAAATGAGTGAATAAATAAATAAATAAGTAAATAAATGAATAAGTGAATAAATAAATGAATAAGTAAATAAATAAATAAGTGATTAAGTAAATAAATAAGTGGATAAATAAATGAATAAGTAAATAAATAAATAAATCGAAAAAGTAAATAAATAAATAAATGAAAAAGTAAATAAATAAATAAATAAATAAGTGAATAAATAAATGAATAAGTAAATAAATAAATAAATGAAAAAGTAAATAAATAAATAAATAAATAAGTGAATAAATAAATGAATAAGTAAATAAATAAATAAATGAAAAAGTAAGTAGATAAATAAATAAATAAATAAATAAATTCTTGGTGAGCATGAAATAACCTTTTCCTCACAATGTCATATGAGTAAAGTGTGTCTGTGTATCTGAGGGGTTAAATCTCATTGATTAGTTCATGGTAAACACGTGCATTTCTAATTAGCGGACAAATTTTATTGAGCGCTAAATGTCGATCAGTTATTGACAGGGCGTTTCAGCTGCAGCTTTGCACAGAATTAACACTTTACACACACACACACACACACACACACACACACACACACACACACACACACACACACACACACACACCTTCATTAAAGAGAAATGCACACACACAAAGTATCTGTTTTCTGTAAGAGCAACACTGCTTTCACTTTGTGCTAAAAGCTGCTTTAAGGTCACACACACACAAACACACACATCTGACATGATGGATATTAAGCTGTTGGTTTGCATATTTTAAATTAACTAATAATATTGGTCGTTTTCATGAAATCTGGATATGGAGTCGGGGTACATTAGAGTTGAGGTTGAGGGTCCAAACGCAGTTTATTACAGCTTAGTCAGGCAGGCAATGGTGAACTGGAACAAACGGTTAAGTGGGTAGTCAAAAGCATAGTCATGTCACAGGGAGAGGTTAATGCAGGTTGCAAAGATCTAGACAAAGAAAACACAATGTTACAGGTAAACACAGCAAGATCCACAACTTTTGGCACTCATAAATGTTCATGAAAGTCCTCGTGCATGTATTAGGAGGTTTGCTGAAGATGCAGCAGTCGTGCAGCGAAGGGTGTCATGTTTAATAAACTATGACAGTTTGCACTCAGGGCGAAGCAATGGAGCAGTAGGTAGTGCTGTTGCCTCACAGCAAGAAGGTCACTTGGTCACTTGTTCGATCCTTTCTGTGTGGAGTTTGCATGTTCTCCCTGCATTCGCATGGGTTTCCTCCGGGTGCTCCGGTTTCCCCCACAGTCCAAAGACATGCGGTACAGGTGAATTGAGTAGGCTAAATTGTCTGTAGTGTACGAGTGTTTGTGGATGTTTCCCAGAGATGGGTTGTGGCGGGAAGGGCATCCGCTGCGTAAAAACGTGCTAGATAAGTTGGCGGTTCATTCCGCTGTGGTGACCCCAGAAAAATAAAGGGACTAAGCCGACAAGAAAATGAATGAATGAATGAATGAATGAATGAGTTTGCACTCATTGAAAAGTAAGAATGATGACTAAATCCATGTGAAACAGTCCCTTTAAAGCAGGGGTCTCAAACTCAATTTACCTGGGGGCCGCAGGAGGCAAAGTCTGGGTGAGGCTGGGCCGCATAAGGGATTTCACAAAAAAAAAAAGTCCTCAAATGTCATTATTAACAGTTTTAATTATTTCTTCTGAACATGAAGTGTCCTGAACATTAATAGAACATTGAGTGAAGATTATGAACAGTTCTTCTGAACATGGCATCTTTTGCCTACTTCTTACTGCCAGAGACTTGACAGCGCTTCTTCTCACAAATCTGAACCATGGCTTTAGAGCGGAAGCAGTTGAGACCCTCAGTATGGCTTGAAGATGATCATCATTAAGTCTAGACCTGTATAGACTCACTCAAAACTTCCATTCCCTCACCTAAAAAAAGGCGTATATATGTATAAATAAAACACCCCCACCCCACTCCAGTCACATCAGTCTGCACCAGTCTGTATCTACCTGTAATATATATAAGATGCAGGCTGTAGCTAGGTAGGTGGCAGGCTGCAGATAGGTAGCTAAGTGGCAGGCAGGGGCGGGTACAGCTTACCTTGGTTCTGGCCGGCGCGAGTTCCCTCCTTACACTTCCCGCCTGTCACAGCGTCTAACAAAGGGGCGGGGTGCGTGGTGACGTCACCGGCATCCCCGCCCCTTTGTTTACACGGCGGGCGAGGAATGCCAGTGACTGCTGTGTACGGATAGAATCAGCGGAGCAGGGAGCACTCTCTCTCCCCGCTCCGCTGATTCTGTCAGTGTACAGCAGTCGGCGCGGGCCACAAAATATTGCACTGAGGGCCGGAAATGGCCCGCGGGCCGCGAGTTTGAGACCCCTGCTTTAAAGTGACGTCACATCTTCAGATTTGCCCTCACACTACAAGCGTACCGTGCCAAAGGCCAACCAAACCATGCTCTAGAACACCTCTTCCAACCGGGCCAGAGCCAGCCAACTGAACCGTGCTTGGGCCAGATTCGGAGCACTCACACTTGTCACACGAACCAGGAAACATGACTCGGCATGGTTTAAATAGCATAGTGTGAGTGCGCCCTGAGTCTTGATGTGAATGTGCCTAATGTTGGAGCACATCTGATCATTTCTGGAAGTTGGTTCCAGCAGTGGGGAGCGCAGTAGCTGAAGGCGGATTCACCCTTCTTTAGCTCCTTTTACATATAAAGACCTTTTCGGAAAATTACAGACCTTCCCGGCTGGGTCAGTTGGCATTTCTGTATGGAGTTGGCACGTTCTTCCCGTGTTGGCATGGGTTTCCTCCGGGTGCTCTGGTTTCCCCCACAGTCCAAACACATGCACTATAGGTGAACAGGATGAACTAAATTGGCTGTAGTGTATGAGTGTTTGTTTGAATGTGAGAGTGTATGGGTGTTTCCCAGTACTGGGTTGTGGCTGGAAGGGCATTTGCTGCATAAAACATATGCCGGAATAGTTCATTCCGTTGTGGCGACCCCTGATAATCCGTCTAAGCTGAAAGAAAATAAATGAATAAATATCTCAGAATTCCGAGAAAAGAATGTGTTCTTTATTCTTTGATGACTAGAATTACAAAACTTTCACTTTTGATCAATTTAATGCATCCTTGCTGAATAAAAATGTCAAATGAACTCCAAACCTGTTACTTTCACACACTATTGAGTGCTGTAGCGTTCTGTACTGGGATTGAATTGTGGGTAGTTGTTGTGAGTCTTTAGGGCTTGTGTTAAAACAGTCAGATGACGGAGGTCGCACAGGCTGTGTGTGTGTGTTTGAGAGAATGGAGTGGGTGTATGTCAGTGTGTGGAGGGGAATCAAAGCAGGGCTTCAAAGCTGATCAGGGTCTCATGGGTAAATCTGCCATCCCGCACTGCACTAGTTCAAAGCGCCGCACTCTGAATGCCAGTTAAGACTGAGAGAGAGAGAGAGAGCCATGAAAATTAAAGAGGGAGCCTTGTGTGTCTGTGACTCTTACTGCGCCTGTTTGTCAAAACACAGCTTGTTTATGTGTGTGTGTGTGTGTGTGTGTGTAATAAATGCTCAGGGAACATTTTTGAGATGCGACTGCCTTTGAAACAAACTTATACGCTCGAGCAGCGATCGTGATTGAGGGAATATGTGTTAGAAATTCATCAAAAGTCAACGTCGAGTATTTGTAGATTTATAATACAGCACATAACTTTATAAAACAGACAGTTTCAGATGGGGTAAAACACTGCATGTCAGTTTTATTTGATGTTTTTTATTGTATTTATTTTATATATAAACTCCAAACAAATTGCTGCTTGTTCAGACTACTTATTTAAAATGACATGAAACAACGTAATTAATGAGGATTGGGGCAAATTAACGGTTTTATGTCAAATTTGTTTAAAAAATCACTTCGACGTAATCAATTTGTGTTGGGACAACATGCTTGAATTAAGTTAGCTTATTAGTTTTTTACTAATTTAAGTGGATTAAACATAAAACAATTAAGTTGTCCCCCAAAAAACTCAACAGTTGTGTTGTTTCAGGTCATTTTAAAAACAGCAAACATGTTCTTTTTTTTAGTATACACGTTGTACAGGGTAGGCCATTTATATGGATACACCTTAATAAAATGGGAATCTTGAATGTGGCACATTCAAGATGAGTGGTGACCATGGTGGCCATTTTGAAGTCGGCCATCTTGGATCCAACTGTAGTTTTTTCAATGGGAAGAGGGTCATGTGACACATCAAACTGATTGGGAATGTCACAAGCAAAACAACGGTATGCTTGGTTTTAACATAACTTTATTCTTTCATCATTATTCTTTCATCAGTTATTTCTGACCACTTATAAAATGTGTTCAATGTGCTGCCCATTGTGTTGGAGTGTCAATGCAACCCTCTTCTCCCACTCTTCACACACTGATAGCAACACCGCAGGAGAAATGTCAACACACAAGCGTACCGTGCCAAATGTCTGCACAAGACGCTTGGCCAGCAGAGAAATTAAAATGGTCGTGCTGAACTAAGTCTGGTTCTCTCAAGGTTTTTTTTCTTCACTCTCCTATCGGTGAAGTTTTTTTCCCTCTACGCTGTCGCCACTGGCTTGCATGGTTCAGGATCGGTGGAGCTGAGCATCGATTAATTTTCTCTTCAGTGCTTGGACTCTCTGTAGTGATTTTAAATTGAGCTGAACTGAACTGAACGTAATCACTAAAAACTGAACTACCCTGATCCAGTTACTATGACCATTTATGTGAGCTG
This sequence comes from Danio rerio, assembly GCF_052040795.2. Lineage (NCBI taxonomy): Eukaryota > Metazoa > Chordata > Actinopteri > Cypriniformes > Danionidae > Danio > Danio rerio. The sequence continues at coordinate 4,793,203 of NC_141041.1, forward strand.
TTTTGACACAATCGACATTGTAAAACCGCTATACAAATAAAGCTGAATTGAATTGAGTTGAATGGAAACCTCAAGGCCACTGAATATTTGAAATTGCTACATGATGATGTGTTTCCCTCTTTATGCAGTGAAGCTGGCACGTATCCTGAGTTTTTCCACATCTATGCACGATGTCGCAGTAGAATACTATGACGAAGGAGGCGAGGACGATTACATAAAACGCTCTAACTACTTAAAAGGTAGATAATTATGCCGCTATTTCACTACTAGGGAGAGATGCTGTAAAAATCCATCTCTGCCTCTCTCTCTCTCACACACTTTAGACATTTGACCCGCTGCGCTGGCCTGTTTGTGAGGTAACTTTTCCTCTCCTCTTGGCTGTTAAAGTGATACTTGTGGATCCAGACACTTGGTCCCTGTGGTGCGAGTTACTCCACTGTGTCTATTACAGATTACCTGTGATAACTGTGTATGTATGCACCTATAGACTGTGACCGCGGCTGTTCTTCCCACGTCACTCATGGATGAACAGCGCTTTCATTTCTAATGCTGCATTCACACCAGATGTGGAACGCACGTCAAGCGTGTCAATTACGTCAATCGCGAGTGATTTACATGTTAAGTCAATGCAAACCCGCGAATAGACATCCTGTGGCGCGATACTTGCAAATGAAGCGAATTGTGCGAAAGGCGTGGTGCGAATGGCACAATACACGAGAATGGCACTTCGCGAATTGAGTGTTTTGCGCGTTTGACGCGCTTAACGCATGTTTCGCGCAAATCGCACAAGTTCAAAAATCTGAACTTCAGCGGACATTCGCACCGTGTTAACCAATCAGGAGATTGCTCTTGTGGGGGCGTGGGGGAAATCCTTCAGCCGACACCGACAACAGTTCATCAAACTGGGCTTGGCTCAGTCAGAAGCACTGCTAAAAGCGGATTTTTGGCGCGAATGAAGCGGGGATGGACGCACGAATGAAGTGAGCAAACTCAAATGTTCATTCGGCTATTTACACGCGAAAATCGCAATTTATCCGCGCGTTCCGTGTCTGGTGTGAACACAGCATTAGGCCAATCGCAGCCCTTTTTGTTGAGCAGGTGAAGACAATAACGAATCACAGGGGTGTAAGACAGTGCTCAAAAAGGAAGCGGGATATTATTTACATTAGTTTATTTGCTATAAATGCTCATGCTGTTTTCTGTGCATGTGTTGGAGTTTTGTTTGATACATTCAGAAAGAGTGCTTTCTTTAAGCAGGTCAAATTAAGGGTACAGTTCATATATCTGACTGCTTATATTAAAGAACAACATTGTATTACAAATATAATATAAATATGATTATATTTATTGATTTTAATTAAATAATTCTTGTGTTGTGAAGAAAAAATCTAATTATGTATGGAAAGCATCGTCAATGCACCGTGATGCACAGAGGCATCGAATTGAACCGAATCGATGGCATGATAATCGTAACTGAACCAAACCGTGAGACCAGTGTAGATTCACAACCCTAGAAATTTGACTTAAAGGGTCACGAAACACCAAAACACATTTTTTGAGCTGTTGACAGTCGTATATGTGTCCCACACTGCTAAAAACACTATTAGGACAACTATATTTCACTAAAAAGTGTAAATTGGTTGTTTTTGCGTTATTTCAATCAAATTCGTACTTCCTGTTTGAAACGAATTTTTGAAGCTGCGTCACGATCATGACATAATAGCGTTGTATTCCAGCGTGCAGACTGGACGTCTGTGCCAGAGTGAGTCTTATTACGTCTTACAGTGTGCTGCATTAATGCATGAGTAAGACTTGGTTCAAACCAATCAGCGCGCTCTATTGTGCAACTTCATTAATATTCATTAGTGTCACCGTGTTTACGCCACAGAGACGCCACGTTGTGTTGGCAAAACAAGCGTGAAGTGTTGCTTTTATAGTTTGCTGCCAATAGGTTTCGTTTTCATTTTCTCTCTGTGAGAGCTCACCTGGATCACGTGTGGATTAACAGTGTACGCGACGCTCGACAAACAATAACTTACGTGTCTAAGGAGGATTATTGTTTACCTGAGAGCTGTTTTCATCTGCAAACGCTGAGATCCGGATTCGCTTGTAGTCTTCTCTTCATAAAGACGCGGCTCTAGTTGCTGGTGATTGTTCTGTCTCTACAGATTTGGTAAGTGAGCGACCAGTGCTCTTTGTTTATTCAGTTTGTTCGTATCGAATTAAGTTAACTATTGCACTGAGTGCAAACATGTTAGCACCGCATTTTGTGACCATAATAACACACGCGGCTTTCTGACGCTACCTGCCGTGTGCGTCTAAGTTTGAATGCATGAATGAATTCCCTGAATGAAAGAGCCAAACTGCAGTTAAAGTCCAACATTTATTAATTTGGCAAATAATTCGACTACAGATGGCCATGTAGGTTAAACACCATCACTTTCTCATGTGTGTGAGTATTTTGACTGAAACTTGCGCGTGCCCAAATAGACACTCCCACACCATCCCACTTTAGTTCCTCCGACACTCCCCCCTAAACAGAGCTAGACACGCCCACTTTTCTGACTTTTTCCAAAGTAGAGGTGTGAAAACACCCTGCTGAAACGAGGGGGTTTCATGACCCTTTAATTATTTCATGGTAGCTGAAGCTGATTCAGGCAGAGACAGCCAAAAATAGTTATAGTATAAGTTAATATTTTCAAGGTTAAATAAATCTAAATACACATACAAAAATTGCTTTCAACTTGACAAAATTTGTGTTCTTGTTTAAACCCTTTTTTGTTTTTGACAAAAAAATACAATACAATGGCACACATGCCTGCAAATCTCCTAAATACCTTTATTTATTTATTGCTTTATTTATGATTTAGCCGTTTCTAATGCAGGACATCCCTGCCCCATCCCCAGTGGAAGGTTTTTGTCAGATTTAGCTCACTTTGTTCCCTAATTATATTAAACTACCCCCCCCCCCAAACACATCTTTGTAGGTCATACTCACATGAGACCTCTTTACATTAGCATCATTTACATCAACATGCAGTAAAATATGCACAGAAAAACTTTAGCATGCAAGCGCTGATGCGTCCGGTTAATGAAGAACAGTGTTAATAATCAAAGAAGCTCATTTATACAGCGACATTATGGAGTGACGCCCGCTGAGGTTTAATATGAACACACAAACGCTCGCTATGCCATTGTTTCACTCTTCTCTCTCATCTTTTCAACAGATTTTTAATTCAACACCCACGTCAAACACACACACACATACACTGCTCTTTGGTCTCTGGGGGTCTTGGATCTCGCGTTCGCTCTGTTTAGCGTTTTGTTAAAGTTTTGTCATGAAGTACAAAAATATTCCTCTTTTATCCGGGGCTGAACAGCTGTGGAATTCAGATGAGCATCAGTATCGATGAAACTCCTGTTCCATCACTCTATTGCTGTGCATAATTCAGCTCATCTCAGAGATGCGCACTTCACCAACAAACAACCTGTCAGGGAAAAAAACACCTCAAGCTTTTAATAATGCATGCAGGATACTTTCATAATGCAGTATATATATATACAGTTGAAGTCAGAATTATTAACCCTCCTGAATTATTGGCTTCTCTGTATATTTTTCTGGCAATTTCTTTTTTTTTAAACACATTTCTAAACATCACAGTTTTAATAACTGTTAATAATGATGTCAAATGATTGACAGGTGGGTTCTAGAGACGCCAATGTCAAATGATTGAGAGGTGGGTTCTAGAGTCGCCAATCAGAGATGATGTCAAATGATTGACAGGTGGGTTCTAGAGTCGCCAATGTCAAATGATTGAGAGGTGGGTTCTAGAGTCGCCAATCAGAGATGATGTCAAATGATTGACAGGTGGGTTCTAGAGTCGCCAATCAGAGATGATGTCAAATGATTGACAGGTGGGTTCTAAAGTCGCTAATGTCAAATGATTGACAGGTGGGATCTAGAGTCGCCAATCAGAGATGATGTCAAATGATTGAGAGGTGGGTTCTAGAGTCGCCAATCAGAGATGATGTCAAATGATTGACAGGTGGGTTCTAGAGTCGCCAATGTCAAATGATTGAGAGGTGGGTTCTAGAGTCGCCAATCAGAGATGATGTCAAATGATTGACAGGTGGGTTCTAAAGTCGCCAATGTCAAATGATTGACAGGTGGGATCTAGAGTCGCCAATCAGAGATGATGTCAAATGATTGACAGGTGGGTTCTAGAGTCGCCAATGTCAAATGATTGACAGTTGGGTTCTAGAGTCGCCAATCAGAGATGATGTCAAATGATTGACAGGTGGTTTCTAGAGTCACCAATTAAAGATGATTTTAAAAGATCGATAGGTGGGTTCTAGAGTCACTAATTTAAGATGATGCCTAATGATACACAGGTGAGTTCTAGAGTCACCAATCAGAGATGATGTCAAATTATTGACAGGTGAGTTTCAGTGTCGCCAATCAGAGATAATGTGAAATGTGTGGCAGGTGAGTTCTAGAATCAACAATCCGAGATGATGTCAAATGATTGACAGGTGAGTTCTAGAATCAACAATCCGAGATGATGTCAAATGATCGACAGGTGAGTTCTAGAGTCGCTAATCAGAGATGATGTCAAATGATCGACAGGTGAGTTCTAGAGTCGCCAATCAGAGATGATGTCAAATGATCGACAGGTGAGTTCTAGAGTCGCCAGTCAGAGATGATGTCAAATGATTGACAGGTGAGTTCTAGAATCACCATACCGAGATAACGTCAAATGATCGACAGGTGAGTTCTAGAATCACCAATCCGAGATGATGTCAAATGATTGACAGGTGAGTTCTTGAATCACCAATCCGAGATGATGTCAAATGATCGACAGGTGAGTTCTAGAGTCGCCAATCAGAGATGATGTCAAATGATCGACAGGTGAGTTCTAGAGTCGCCAATCAGAGATGATGTCAAATGATCGACAGGTGAGTTCTAGAGTCGCCAATCAGAGATGATGTCAAATGATTGACAGGTGACTTCTAGAGTCGCCAATCAGAGATGATGTCAAATGATCGACAGGTGAGTTCTAGAGTCGCCAATCAGAGATGATGTCAAATGATCGACAGGTGAGTTCTAGAGTCGCCAATCAGAGATGATGTCAAATGATCGACAGGTGAGTTCTAGAGTCGCCAATCAGAGATGATGTCAAATGATTGACAGGTGACTTCTAGAGTCGCCAATCAGAGATGATGTCAAATGATCGACAGGTGAGTTCTAGAGTCGCCAATCAGAGATGATGTCAAATTATCGACAGGTGAGTTCTAGAGTTGCCAATCAGAGATGATGTTAAATGATTGGCAGGTGGGTTCTAGAGTCGCCAGTCAGAGTTGATGTCATATGATTGACAGGTGAGTTCTAGAGTCGCCAGTCAGAGTTGATGTCATATAATTGGCAGGTGGGTTCTAGAGTTACCAGTCAGAGTTGATGCCATATGATTGACAGGTGAGTTCTAGAGTCGCCAGTCAGAGTTGATGTCATATGATTGGCAGGTGGGTTCTAGAGTTACCAGTCAGAGTTGATGTCATATGATTGACAGGTGAGTTCTAGAGTCGCCAGTCAGAGTTGATGTCATATGATTGGCAGGTGGGTTCAAGAGTTACCAGTCAGATTTGATGTCATATGATTGACAGGTGGGTTGTAGATTGACCAGTTAGAGTTGACGTCATATGATTGACAGGTGAGTTCTAGAGTTACCAGTCAGAGTTAATGTCATATGATTGACAGGTGAGTTCTAGAGTTACCAGTCAGATTTGATGTCATATGATTGATAGGTGGGTTGTAGAGTGACCAGTTAGAGTTGATGTCAAATTAGACGGGCGGATTCCAGAGTCGCCAGTCAGAGTTGATGTCATATGATTGGCAGGTGGGTTCTAGAGTTACCAGTCAGAGTTGATGTCATATGATTGACAGGTGAGTTCTAGAGTCGCCAGTCAGAGTTGATGTCATATGATTGACAGGTCGGTTGTAGATTTACCAGTTAGAGTTGATGTCTCATGAGACGGGCGGATTCTAGAGTCGCCAGTCAGAGTTGATGTCATATGATTGGCAGGTGGGTTCTAGAGTTACCAGTCAGAGTTGATGTCATATGATTGACAGGTGGGTTGTAGAGTTACCAGTTAGAGTTGATGTCACATGAGATGGGCGGATTCTAGAGTCGCCAGTCAGAGTTGATGTCATATGATTGACAGGTGGGTTCTAGAGTCGCCAGTCAGAGTTGATGTCACATGATTGGCAGTTCGGTTCTAGAGTGGCCAATCCTGTGTGTGCCAATCAAAGATGATGTCAAATGATTGACAGGCGTGTACTGGTAGCACCAATTAAAGATGTCCCCACATGATTTGCAGATGGGTTTTAGAACTGCCAATAAAAGATGATGTCACGTGATTGACAGGTGCGTCCTGGAGTCTCCACAGTGTTTAAGTGTGAATGAAGAAGTGATGTTAGTGAAGAGAACATGACAAAGGTGTGAAAGCACCTGAAACTTGACATACAGACTCACTCAAATTCCACCAGAGGGATGTTCATGGTGCTTCAGCTCAGAGGGATTCTCTCAGTATTGATCATAGCCATACAGTTTTATCTTCAACTGTGATGATTATACTGTAAGAATTAAAGCAAGATTTGCCCAGCAGATAAACATATAGTGTACAAAAACAGATATTTACTCAGAATTCCTTATAAAATTCATAATTAAAAGCATGATAAGTTTCGGAGTAGAAATCTGAAATAGTTTTCAGTCACATACTCCAGTAATCTTGTCATCATTACTGTACAGTGTATGTTGTTGTACAGGCACATATATTTTGTATGCATTGTTTTCTGCAGCACATTTATAACTGGGCCAAATGCAGATTTCACTTTAGTGTTTTATCTTAGCATATGGTACTCATGCACATTCAAGTCTGTTTCCTTTGGTCCGTCTTTTATTATCACATAACATAAATTAAATGTTTGAACGCTTAGAAGCAGTTGTGAACATCTGCGCTATATCAGACTTTTTCCAGAGATAATGAGTAATAGTTGATGAAACCGTATAGTGGTGAGAGAGGACGAGGGATGCGACTGTCCCAGGAGATTTATAATATTTTGTTTAGGGATAGAAAGACAGATGTGTGTCCGCAGCTTGTATTTTTAATTTTCTTAATTAGTTTATTTAGTATTTAATGTGTTTGTGAGTCGTGGATTTGGCTCTTCCATATTTAAGCCTCTCTCTTCACGTGTAATACACACAGACGTTAGTTTTTTTATATGCAAATACTGTATACAGTACTTACTCTTTGGTTTTGTTTTTTATTTATTTATGATGTTGTGAAAAGGGTTAAAGACTGTGGTTTATTTTTAAATGAAAATGCTGTTTTGTTACATAAAACAAAACTCACAGGAAGAAGGTTGCTGGTTCGAGTCCCGGCTGGGTCAGTTGGCATTTCTGTGTGGAGTTTGCATGTTCTCCCTGTGTTGGCGTGGGTTTCCTCCGGGTGCTTCGGTTTCCCCCACAAGTCCAAACACATGCACTATAGGGGAATTGGGTAAGCCAAATTGTCCGTAGTGTGTGTGTGTGCTTGTGCTTTTCCCAGTGATGGGTTGCAGCTGGAAGGGCATCCATTGCGTTAAACAGATGCTGGATAAGTTGGCGGTTCATTCCACTGTGGCGACCCCTGATTAATAAAGGGAATAAGCTGGATAAAAATGAATGAACAAAAGGTTACTTAAGATTTGATCTCTTAACAATCCTCATCATTCTCCCTCTCTTCTCAGATGGCATGGCCCTAGTTTGGGCATCTCTGGTTTAATGTGGCTGAAGCAGAGGTCTGTTTCTTGAGTTATGATGACGATGGTGTCATCAGCTGATCTGTTATTCTTGTCTGCGTGACTCACGTGTCCTCCTCAGACTCATTTATGGCCTCTGTATGTTCATGTGCGGACAGATGGAGTCGCTCTGGTTGTTGCCAGAAATGTGTTTTTTTGGGAACATTTTGAGGGACGTGTCAGTAGACGCTGTTCAACACTCAGTACACAGACACTCGGCCATATGCTCGTCCAGACACGCGCAGATCTAGAACATTCTCACTGATCTAGAACTAGCTCACTTCAGTCTAAGCTGCAGTCAGCTAGAACTGCTTTTTTCCTTGAAGTACTTCTTCATGATTTTAAATGCTGTATGCTGGTTTTTGACTCTTCTAAAGCATGAAAATACCCTTTACGGTCTGTGAAGTGCTTTGAAATGCACCATAGATATCGCATACGGGCCCTGAACATGTGTCAATACCGCCGCCATATTGGTACAGGGCTCTTAGGACAATTGTCATTCAACCACACTTAGTCAAGACCAAAGCCAATCTGAAGATGCTTGACTTCTGCGCAGTGCACAGGTGTAGTAATGAGCAAACACACATAAAGGCAGAACACTTCATGGGTACCTTTTTTTTTTTTCGATTTAAAATATTAGTAAATTGCATGCTCAACAGGTAACGTTATTGATGATAACACATTGACCTACTGCACTGACCATAAGGCAAAGTAGCACTAACTTGCACTAAATATTATGCTTATGCTGTTTTGTTGAAGAAAACCAGCAAAAATGTCAACCCAGGCTCAATATGAATACATACCCCTGCATACATTACTGGACAGTGTGAAATACGTCCCAGGAGATATGTTGTTTTGCAGTTTTTGTTTTCGCGAATCCACCAGTGGCTGCTGTGTACGCTGTGTCATGTCTCAAGTTTCTCTCGCAAGTGCCATTCGTGCCTGCTCTTCCTGTGTAAATTCACTAGAGGCCGCTGTTGACTGACCAATACCCCCCCACCCACTTACCTAAACCCAACCGATAGTGTTTTTAATAGCACCGATTGACCAACTCCCACCCCCTTATATAAACCCAACCGATTGTGTTTTTAAAAGCACCAACTGACCAACACTCACCCTCTTATTAAACCCAACTGATACGGTTTTTAAATGCACCGACTGACCAACGCCCACCCCCTTATATAAACCCAACTGATACGGTTTTTAAATGCTCCGACTGACCATCGCCCACCCCCTCATGTAAACCCAACCGATAGTGTTTTCAAAAGCACCGACTGACCAACGCCCACCCCCTTATATAAACCCAACTGATACAGTTTTTAAATGCACCGACTGACCAACACCCACCCCCTCATATAAACCCAACTGATAGTGTTTTCAAAAGCACCGATTGACCAACGCCCACCCCTTTATATAAAACCAACTGATACGTTTTTTTAAATGCTCCAACTGACCATCGACCACCCCCTCATATAAACCCAACCGATAGTGTTGTCAAAAGCACCGATTGACCAACGCCCACCTCCTTATATAAACCCAACCGATAGTGTTTTCAAAAGCACCGATTGACCAACGCCCAACCCCCTATATAAACCCAACTGATACAGTGTTTAAATGCACTGACTAACCAACGGCCACCCCCTTATATAAACCCAACCGATACTGTTTTTAAAAGCGCCAACTGACCAACGCCCACCCCCTCATATAAACCCAACTGATAGTGTTTCCAAAAGTGCAGATTGACCAGCACCCACCTCTTCCCTAAACCAAACCAACAGTGTTTTCAAAAGCGCCGATTTACCCACGCCCACCCCCTTCCCTAAACCCAACAGATAATGTTTTTTAAAACCACAGATTGACCAACGTCCACTCCTTTCCCTAAACCCAACAAATTAATGTTTCCAAAAGCGCCATTAGACCTGCGCCCTACTTCTCTAAACCCAGCCGACAGTATTTTTAAAAGCTAGAAAGAGATAAGCCCTCACGCCCACCTAATTTTTACCACTGTGGCAAGGGGGCAGGTCCTAGAGCCGTGGGAATGAGGCCGCCGCAAAAGTAAATACACCTTTGGCACCCCAGCACCCACGAAAACAATATGTCCGGGCCCGGTCCTCTCTCGCCTTCCTGGGATTCGAGGCTGGTGCGCACGACAGCTGTATTCACTTACACGGTGACCTCATTCCGTTCCTACGGCTCTCGGCCCCGCCCCCTCACCACAACCATGTTTTCAGATCTTACCACATTTTATTTAAGATGCAGAAGTTGCCATGGGTGTTATACCGTCTTGTGGCATTTGGTTAAAAGATGAAATGCAGCCTACGAGTGGACGCAAAGTCCTCGCTGTGGCCGTCGGCATCGCTGACGTGCACCTCTCATAAAATGTAACTACACGTCGCAACAACACGTAGCGCAAGCTTTGTGATTGGTCGGCTTGGAAGCACTAGCAAGTCTGTTGGAGGGAGTGTTTACAAGTGTCGACTGTTTACAAGGAGCTACGGATAGAGACTGTTGCTTTGTGTTTACCTTATGGTTAAAATTGTTGCACGTCCGCTGGTTCCTGCCTCAAAATGAGCGAGTTTGAGCCACATGTACATTAAGGAAGTGTTCAGAAAAAACAAAACACCAGCGAAGAAACTCAACACAGAGGAACATAAACATTTCACTGCCAGCTAGCATTCTGGAAGTGTTATTGCTCAACCGAAACAGCGCACAGAAGTATGAATGCACAGCTATGCGCATTGCATACGCTGTGGGTCACGCCGATCACTTGACGAAATTATAAACCAGGCTTTAGTCCCTTTATTGCCACAGCGGAATAAACCGCCAAATTATCCAGCATATGTTTTACGCAGCGCATGCCCTTCCAGCCGCAACCCAACAATGGGAAACACCTATAAACTCTTGCATTCACACACACACATATTATAGCCAGTTTAGCTTATTCAATTAAATTCCGGGGCTTGAATCAGTGACCTTTGTGTTGTGATGTCGTGCAACCCTGTGCCACCATGACACCTGAATTGCTACAATTAAAGTAAAAATTTACAGGGTTTATTCTGCTAGCGTACTTTAATCTATTGAACAAAAGTTTGTTTTGGTAATCCTCTAAACCATTTGCTTTAACGATTGGAGTGGTAGTCCTAATGTTGACACTGTTGCCAACTATTCAATGAAAAGGTGCTAAGCTCTGCCCGAAAAGTCGCTAGATTACATCATACGCCAATTTGCTTATTGACGTCATCACGTTCTACCGTTTCTGTTTATTTAACAGCCTATGATTAATAAGGGGGTGTTTATATTTGCATTACGCTGCATGTCAATTTAACTAAATATATTGCTGTTTGAATACAGTATATCAATATAGATGTGTAGTTAATTTGCAGTAATCTCTCAGGCGTAATATACTCAGACAAGTTCCGAAACTGTCACTAAAATATCTGTGAGATTGTTAAAATAAAAGTGAAGCAGATCGGTTTGACTGTACAAGGGAAATACTTTCACACTGGCGGTGCTAAATTATTTGCCGTCGGTACGCAGAGGAATGATCTGCTCTCAGGCTGCAGGTGGCAGAGACTGCTGTACAAGGACTGACTGGGCTGCCTGTCAGTGCTCTGAGGCGGAAAAGGGGCCGACGGCATCACATTGAGAATAGTAGTGACGGTATAGACAAACGACAGTCTATAAAAATATCCAGTAATTTTTATAAAGTCAAAGTTGCTAAGTTGGCATATATATATTTGGCACATATATATATATATATATATATATATATATATATATATATATATATATATATATATATATATAAAATTTATTTATACAACAGTTCTGTCTGGTTCTTGTATCTGATTGGCTGATAGATGTGCAATATTTTGCCAGTAACATCACACAAAGGTATAGAGAATCGTTCAAATACTAGCTCTAAAGTGCCGTTGTTGAATTAGTAACAGCTTCTGCTGTTCTGAAGTCAGCTGCAGATGTGAATGAATGGCGAAAGAAAGTACTTCCTAATACAAAAGGATTTTAGACTCTCCGTGTTTGATTTTCTTTTTTATATATAAGATTGTGCCGTTGAACTGTTGTATAAATGCAATATCACATGAGTAGCAGTGTGATATGGCTGTATAATAGCACTGGTGGGGCCTAGACTATATTTTACAGTCTTTGCTGGCAACACTGAATGTTGACGTCAGATTAACACTTCAGCCACAATATTCTTAGCCACGCCCTTCTTACTGTTAGTTTGCTATGAAGGAGTGATTCACATCATTCCCCGCCCCCGCCCCCACCCCCTACTTAATATTCTGTTTCAGTTAGAACTACATCAACATACTGAAATAAAAGTCTCAGCAACTTCCAGTTCAAGCTGACTTTAAGGTATTAATCTGTTATTTTAATCAAAAATTATTTTAAAAGTGGGTCAAGACAGGCCAAATTTATGTGGCCCACATATCAAGTTTTAACATCAGGGCCAATTACTACATTTTACATCTGGACCAAATCTTGTGTGCTGCCTTAAAGGGCACCTATGGTGGAAAATCTACTTTTTAAGCTGTTTGGACAGACGTGTGTAGGTATAGTTTATAGATCGTCGTATGGGGTGATATAAACACAAACAGTCCTTTTTTTCAATTTAACAACGTAAAAACGGTGGACCAATTAGAGCTATTTTGAGACCGACCGCAACTTGACGTAGGAGTGCGGTCCCCCCGCCCACCAATATTGATAGGCATGCATCACCATATCGTAAGTTTGTTGTTTCACGTCCGCCATTATCAGCGTGTGAGTCAACCGATGTCACTAAAGGAACACCCTTGCTCTATTTTTAGATCAAAGGCTCATTGGGCTCAACATAAGATCAATATTCTCCACATTATCACTCTAATCAGAGCCCTTGTTTGCCTTTTTTTTGCCTTATTTAGTTGATGTAAGTGCGGTTTCCATGTTTGGATAGTTGTTACTGCAAATAATAACAAATATTTTTGCCAAAATCAGTTATCAATTCAAAGAGGGTTCAGTTCAAGGTGACTTTAAGGTATAAATCGGTTACTGCTGATTTTAAGACAGTTTTATGTTTAGTGTGTTTGTCTGTGTGATTATTATTGTCATGTTGGAAGATCTTATGTTTTAAAACACCTGCGATGCTCAGTTAACAGCAGATCATAGGATTTGATTATTGTGGATGATCTGAGGACAGCGCGTGTGTGTGTGTTCCTGGTTATTAAAGAAACATTAGCAATAAAATATTGATACTGGAATATGGCAGAATTGGAAATTTAGCAGTTACAGATCTGGAGCCCTTAGAAACACTCTCTCTCACACACACACACACACACACACACACACACACACACACACACACACACACACACACTAGCTTTTTAAACGAGAACATACTCTAGACATCTGTTGTTTTATTTAAAATGTAAACTTTATCTTTTATATTTATCATTAAACAGCTGATTACATTTTAAAACATCATGAAGGTTTTTGAAGGATTTTACTTAGACAAGCTAGAGAATTTAAATTAGCATGTTGCTAAGCTTTAACATGTTGAATAAACCTTGTTCTTGCTTGCTTTGCCACACCTTTGCTGCATTTTTACCACATTTACAACATTTTAACATTTATAGCATGGTTCAGTGTCTCGTTAGCCTGGTGAGCAAATCATTAGCATTAATAAGCATGTTTAACATTTTCCTGGCCTAAATTAGCATATGTATCATGTTCTTCCCCATGTACCTGTAGGTGAACAGCTCCTCCGGGTGTAGCAATGGGCATTCATCCATTGCTATTTCTTCCTCATTTCTTCTATCTTAAATCTCCATATGTCAATTGATGACTTTGTGACAGTATGATGACGGTCAGCTCACGTAAATCTGCAGTAGCCTGAACTTTTTTTTTTCGGTTCAAATAATACACCAGGCTTTTCATTGGTCTGTTAAGATCAGCTTTTTTTATTGGCTACCGAAATGCTGGTCAGTGCGTGGCTGAAATAATAATTTATTTACAGTACTCTGTAACGAATTGTGATTTTAAAAGTAACAAGGTAAATTACTCAGCTTAATTTGTACTCAAGTACAAGTGAAATTACAGGCTTAAAATTCTACATTCAATACAGGCTTTAAATTCTAAGTACAATTACACCAAAAATGTACTTAATTACAGTAACGTGAGTAGTTGTACTTCGTTACTCCCACCACTGCATGTTTCTACATGGTTAGCATGTTTTAACATGTCACTACCCACATAGCAAAATTTCTCTGGCCCACACAATCAGGTTTTGCTTGGCCCATATGCCGCAGTGAATTACGGTACATGACTGGACCGAGACTGGCTTCCAGACAAAACATGGACCATATCTGGGTCAAGTCTTAGCCAAGCTAATAGCGTATAACTGGGCCTGAACTGGGTCAGATAGGTTGGTGTATCATTCATGATTGCAATGAAACTGATCAATCGTTGCGCTTTAGGCACGCTATGGGCTTGCTTTTTTTCGAGGCGACCTGATTAATAGAATTTTTTTTTTATTTTTATCAAAAATTATTTTAAAAGTGAGTCAAGACAGGCCAAATATATATGGCCCACATATCAAGTTTTAACATCAGGGCCAATTACTACATTTTACATCTGGCCCAAATCTTGTGTGCTGCCTTAAAGGGCACCTATGGTGGAAAATCTACTTTTTAAGCTGTTTGGACAGACATGTGTGTAGGTGTAGTGTATAGACCGTCATATTGGGGTGATATAAACACACCCAGTCCTTTTTTTCAATTTAACAACGTAAAAACGGTAGACCAATTAGAGCTATTTTGAGACAGACCGCAACTTGACGTAGGAGTGTGGTCCCCCTCACCCACCAATATTGATAGGCATGCATCACCAAATCGTAAGTTTGTTGTTTCACGTCCGCCATTATCAGCGTGTGAGTCAAAGCGATGTCACTAAAGGAACACCCTTGCTCTATTTTTAGATGTACAGTAAGGCTCATTGGGCTCAACATAAGCTCAATATTCTCCACATTATCGCTCTAATCGGAGCCATTGTTTGTAACTTTTAAAGGTTAAAGGTTGCCTTATTTTTTTAAGCTGAATCAAAGTAGAGTTCATTGAACTCATATTATGTTAAACTGACTTAAAACAGCTTGCATAACTTATAAAATTAAGATAGAACATGATTAACTTAGTTCAGTATGTTAAAATGACCTAAAAACATATGCAGTCATATGGATATCAGGATAGTTGTTACTGCAAATAATGACAAATATTTTTGCCAAAATCTGTTATCAATTCCAAGTGGTGTAAAGTAACTAATTACAAATACTCAAATGACTGTAATTGAGTAGTTTTTCTCAGAAATTGTAATTTACTAAGTAGTTTTAAAAATGTGCACTTTTACTTTTCCTTGAGTACATTTTTAGTGCAGTATCTGTACTTTTACTCCATTACTTTCCTTCAACCTGCAGTCAGTACTTAATTTTTGCTTGTCTATGGGAATTGGAAAAATCAGTCCTGTGATTCCTGTCCAATCAAATACACATAGAAGGTAAATCGCATCATAATGTACTACCTCAAGACATGAGCACTTTACATTGCAGCAAACTGTTTTGAAGCATTAAAAGTGTCCAAGAAGATGTTTAAAATCTTTACAAGCATTAACCCAGAGATTAACCCAGAGACTGTTCAGATCAGGGATGCCCAGACACAGTCCTGGAGGGCCGATGTCCTACAGATTTTAGCTCCAACTTGCCTCAACACACCTGCACGGATGTTTCTAGAAAGCCTAGTATGAGATTGATTAGCTAGCCCAGGTGCGTCTAATTGGGTTTGGAACTAAACTTTGCAGGACACCGGCCCTCTAATTTAAAGAGAATAGTAAACGATCACTGATGCACTACATAAACAAGTTAAACAATAACCTAACAATAACCTAACACTGTGAAAAATGTTTTAAGCACTAAATTCGCTAAGTATACAGCATACAAGCAGTAAAAACCTTACCTTTCTGACCAGAATCCAAACTTTTGAAAAACGCCAAATTTCTTTTTCTTCTTGTGATCTTCATGGCGCTTGGCAACCAGCTTTTTGGAGCATTACCGCCACCGTCTGGATTGGAGTTTGGATCAGGAGTTTACTCACGCATGTTTTTATTTTAAAACCAAACTTCTGCTTAAAAAAACAGTCTGCATAGAAGCGTGCTATCTCGAAAATAAGCGCATTTTACACTGTTTTCCCTAGATGATATGTATAATCCATTTAAAAATAACATTGTTTTGTTTGCGTCTAAACTTTAGGAACATCCACACTAAATATTTTCATTACTTTGTTGCTTTCGTAGTCGTACTATGGATATTTTCTCAAATTATCATTAAACGTGGAGCTAACAAATTACTAGATAAAATAATAATTTAATCGGACAAATTTAAATAAAGTGTCTTAAACAAAGAACAACAATCTTTGCACACTTACTATTAAGATTGCTCTTTCACGGCTTGCCTCTTTCCCCACCGAAGTTCAATGTTTCCAGTTTCTCCCGCACTGAGACGTTGACTTTACGTAATCGCAACCATCGCGTAACATAAGGGCGTGGTTTAGCTCAAGAGAGAATGATGCTATATCGTCCTTTGAGAAACATATTTTTGAGTGCGTGGTATATTTATAAATATTGGAATATCAAAAGTATGCATATCTTTTTGTAAAGGGTAATGAATAGACACGAGATGATAATGTGCCTGCATATTTCTGCAAATGTGCACCAAATAAAGTTAAATTGCAAATTAAAAGTTTCAAATAAAGTTACTATAAATATTGTAGTGTTTTTTGTTGTTTTTAATAACAGTGTGAAGAATAACAATATTTATTATTGTATTAATAATAATAATAATAATAATAATAGCATTTTCACTAAGCATTTACTTTTTAATACAAACTATGAAAGGCTCTATACTGCTGTTGATAATTGTTTTTAGAACATTTAACATGTTTGAAACCTTTTCAATCAACAAAAGGTTATGCTACTTGTATATTCATTGCATTAAAAAAAGTCAGAGATTGACTTAACACAAAAAAACAATTTGGCAGACGCTTTTTTGGATGAACTAGCAAAGTGTTGCTCACAAAACTCATCTTTTTAACTTAATGAATAAAATCTTTGTTTAAGTTGATTGGATGTGTTAAATGTAGTTGTACAGACTTTTTTACAGATTTTTGCTGAACCAACAAAAAAAAATCAAGCCATTTCAACATTTGTCAAATTGGATTTTTTACAGTGTAGGACAGAGTATGGGCAGCCCTGGTTTAGATGCATGTCATTAGATGCATGTTATTAGAAGATGATGGATATTTACATTATGATGACCGAAATGGCCTTAAACACCCAGCAGGCACAAGACGTCAACATGCCGTCAGATTGAAATTGTACTCTAACGTCGTGGAGACGCTGCATTTTGTTTGGAAATGAAAATCGGGTTTACATCAGAACTCAACGTCAGCCCGATGTCAATGTCCAACGTCCAACCTAAAACCAACCAAACATAAACATCTAACGATGATACAGCTTAACGTTGTGTGGACGTTACCACTATGACATCTATCAAACGTTGAATATTGGTTGCCATAACTGATGAATAAATGTCAGTATTTGACGTCAATAGGATTTTGGTTGAAGATGTTGGCTCGACATTGGATTTTGGTCACTTTCTAACAACCTAATATCAACCAATTATCAACGTCATTTGATGTCATTATTGGACATCAAAATAATCAAAACAACTAGCCAGACATAGAATTTTGGTCACCTGACATCACAACCTAAATCTTACCTAGTATTAACGTCTTATGACATTGTGTGCCTGTTGGGCAATAACTAAATGCACTACAGAATGTTACGTTTACACACACACACATCCACAAATTACTTGTAAATGCATCAACTTTTCTCATGAGTACTTTTAAAAGGGCTACTTTTTACTCATACTTTGAGTAATATTTACAACGGGTACTTTTACTCTACTCACACTACATTTTTAGGCAAGTAATGGTACTTTTGCTTAAGTTTGCTTTTTCAGTACTCTTTCCACCACTGTCAATTCCATCCTTTAAAATAAGGTTCATTAGTACTGCTCCATGTTACAGCAGCTGAGTTAACGTGCAAGTTAAGTGTACCACACTAACATCAGCTATATCAGTGCTGCATAGTTGTAAAAGAGAAAGACTGACTGCATCTGTTCACATAGATTTCAATAAAATACAGTTTATTTTGATGTCCAAGTGTTCATACTTTCCTGACAACATATTTTAAGTTGAGATTTACCACCACTGACATGCTGTTGGGCCTGTGATCGCCAAGGGATATGGCCCCCATTGCAGTATACGTCCCTTATTTTTTTTTTTGTCTCAAAAGTGGTAACCCTAGATCAGCCTATTAGCATGAATGTTGAATTTTATCGTCAGGATAAAATGCTGTTTGTGGCGGGAGGTTTGTTTGTTTATTGATTGTTGGTTCTGCTGTGTGTATATTTGCTGTCAGAAATATGTTTAATCCATCCCCATCTGGTGTGTGTGTGTGCGTGCGTGCTAATGCTAACAATCCGCCTGATCAATAAGTGCTTGATCAGCTGCTGGTTCAGATCAGGAGGTCGTGAGAAAGCGCAGGTTTGACCCTCTATCTACAACAACAGTGGCGAACAAAGTTGCTTTTTCTTACACCATTTTGTAATTTGCTGCAGGTTCAGAACGTTATTATCTGGCTCGTGTTTGGTCTTAATCGCGTTTTCTGGTAAAATAACGTCGGCGTGCTTCCTCTGTAAAAAATGACCCTCTGACCTGATCCGACAGCAAATAAAAATTTAATCTCGGAAACAGAAACAAAAGTGTGTTATTAAAAAATGGCAAAAGTCACTCAGCTAAAAGCAACACACACACACACACACAGCGAGCGTATATGATATATTAGTGTGTGTTGAGTTTAATACATCGGCCTGCATTAAGCATTAATCTGTTTTCTGTCATCAGTCCTGTACAGCGGACTCTCATACTGTATACAATGTGTGTGTTCACTGTAGGCTATATGTTAATATGAACTGCTTTGCCAAGTATACTCCACTTTATACAACAGAAAAAACACACCCTATTTCTTCAATATGTTGCAAGCATGAGAATGAGCTCCGTTTATTTTTTACATATTTGTATTTCACAGTTAGAAAATCGTATTTGATTGATAATATCTGTTAGTATATTTTTATTATTGATCTATTTTTAATTCATGTGTATAATTTAGAAAAAACACACACACTCACACACACACACAAACACACACACACACACACATAAACACACACATATATATATACTGTATTATACACACTCACCAGCCACTTTATTAGGTACACATGTACAATTGTTTATTAATGCAAATTTCTAATCAGCCAATCACATGCCATCAATTCAATGCATTTAGGCATGTAGACATGGTCAAGATGACTGTAGTTCAAACCAAGCATCAGAATGGGGAAGAAAGAGGATTTAAGGGATTTTGAACGTGGCATGGTTGTTGGTGCCAGACGGGCTGGTCTGAGTATTTGAGAAACTGCTGATCTACTGGCATTTTCATGAACAACCATCTCTAGGGTTTACAGAGAATGGTCTGAAAAAAGAAAATGAAAACTCCTGTCAGCTAAGAACAAGAAACTGAGGCTACAATTCACACAGGCTCACCAAAACTGGACAATAGAAGATTGGAAAAACGTCGCCTGGACTGATGAGTCTCCATTTCTGCTGCAACATTCGGATGGTCGAGTCAGAATTTGGCATCGACACCATGAAAGCATGGATCCATCCTGCCTTATATCAACGGTTCAGGCTGCTGCTGGTGTAATGGTGTTTGGGATATTTTCTTGGCACACTTTTGGCCCATTAGTACCAATTGAGTATCGTGTCAACGCCACAGCCTACCTGAGTATTGTTGCTGACCACGTCCATCCCTTTATGACCACAGTGTACCTATCTACGGATGTCTACTACCAACAGGATAACGCGCCATGGCATAAAGTGTGAATCATCTCAGACTGGTTTCTTGAGTTCACTGTACTCAAATGGCCTCCACAGTCACCAGAACTCAATCCAATAGAGCAGCTTTGGGATGTGGTGGAGCGAGAGATTCACATCATGGATGTGCAGCCGACAAATCTGCAGCAACTGTGTGATGCTATCATGTCAATATTGAGCAAAATCTCTGGGGAATATTTCCAGCACCTTGTTGAATCTATGCCACGAAGGATTAAGGCAGCTCTGTAGGCAAAAGGGGGTCCAACCCAGTACTATGGTACTATTACACTATTAGGGCACACTCACACTATGTTATCCGAACCGTGCCCAGGCACGTTTCCAGGATCGGTTGAGAAGAGCTCAGGTGCGGTTCACTTGGCCGGCCCTGGCCCGGTTGGAAGAGGTGTGCCAGAGTGTGGTTCACTTAGGCTTTGATGCGGTACGCTTGTAGTGTGAAGATAACTGAAGATGTGACTTTTAAGGCACTGTTTCATATGGATTTATTAATACTTCTTACTGTTCAATAGTCGTATAGTTTAAAGACGCAAACCCCTCACTGCACATCAGCAAACCTCCTAATACCTGCAGCACGAGGACTTTATGATAATTTATGAGTCAAAAGTGGGCAATCTGTTCGGCGAAATATTTGACTGCGTGTCACTAAATCCCAAACCACTAAAATGATATGGGTCACCAATCTCATTCCAGGAGGTCCGGTGCCCTGCAGGGTTTAGCTCCAACTTGCCTCAACACACCTGCCTGGGTGTTTCAAGTATACCTACCCTAGTAGCAAAGAATTCTGGCCCAGATTTGGCATAAAGCTGGCACAGCAGGCATTCATCCGGCACTGGCATACAGCATCTGGGCCAAACATGGCCCGGGTTTGGCAGAGGTGGCACCGTCTTTAAGGCGGCACACAAAATTTGGGCCAGATGAAAAACGTAGTATTTGGCCCAGATTTAAAAATTTGATAAGTGGACAATTTGAGTTTGGCCAGTCTTGACCCACATTTAAAATACACTAAAATCATTTTTGAGTAAAGAAAAAAAATTCTACCAATAAGGTCACTTTGAGAAAAAGCGTGCCCATAGTGTGCCTAAAGCGCATCACTCCATGGGTTAATCAATTTCATTGCAATCGTGACACACCAACCCATCTGTTATAAGTTATTAACTTGGCTGAGACTTGGCCCAGATATGGTCCATGTTTGGCCCTTGTCTGGAAGCCAGATTTGGTCCAGTCATGTACCGTAATTCACGGTGGCATGTGAGCCAAGCAAAACCTGATTGTGTGGGCCAGAGCTGGGCCAGAGAAATTTTGCTATGTGGGTAGTAAGAACTTGATTAGCTTGTTCAGGTGTGTTTGATTAGGGTTGGAGCTAAAATCTGCAGGACACCGGCCCTCCAGGAACAAGTTTGGTGATCCCTGATATAAAGCAATCTCCACTGTACAGAGCGAGAGCGCTTCTCTTCTGTTAAACTGAACAGCGCATCATCGATGACGTAAGTGTGCTCAAGGCTCGAATGCAATGTGAGTGCGGGCCGTCAGGGGAGATTAGAAGGGGGACAAGCATGCTTCGGCGCGGATCAAGGCAACTGTACATAGTGTGAGTACGCTCTAAAGCACTTCCTCCTTCACTTTCATCCGCAACAACACTCCAACACCCCCAACACACACCAATTTTGCCAATAGACTCAAAAATTGCAACTGCTTCTTAAATGCAATTAAATTATGAAATTATGGAAATGCATTTAAAATTTGATTTGTCTTTTTTATTTATTACTATTAGTTTATTAGTTTTTTTATACATCCATATCAATCTACTTTCTAAATATATCCAATTAAATATTAAAATTTTTTAAATACATATTCATAACTGATTAATGATGTCGTATTGTTATGCTATTTTTATTGATTATACTACACTAATTGATGATTCTGTTTTAATTTTCTACTTGAAGTGTCAGTACTGTGCAGTGGGTAGTACTCTAGTATTCAGTACACCACAATACTATGAGTTCACTAGAGAGAGATTAAAGCTCACACACTTCACACCAGGACGCGCATACAAACCAGCAGCGCCATTACATATTCCCTTTGATTAGGTTCTGCAGCAGCCATTTAAACACACACACACGCACACACACTCACACACACACGCTTACAAGGACAATTGTGTTTATGCCCCTGATGGAGGATTATTATCTTCATAAGTAGCGGTGTATTAGTTGTGATGACTGCAGGGGGGGTTAAATGAGTTCCAGTGCTCGTGTTTGTTGTTCTGGGTGTTGTTTTCTTTGTAAATGAGTTTCCACTGTGATTCTGCGCTGCAGGTTTTTGTTACACTCACTGGAGCTCATCTACTGCAATATGATAATGAGCCTGACCATACAATTTAATTCATCTTTATTTGTCGGGTATTTAGAGCATACAAATCCTTTATTTTTTAAATTAAAGATACTTAAGTTTAATGGTTTGGTTAAGTTTAAAACAGCACAATTCATGTTTAAAGCTAGGAATAAACCACTTCCGAAATGTATACAAAGGTTTTTTGAAGAACGACTAGGGGGGTATAATCTGAGAAAGGAATTAAATTTTAGGAGGTTGAAAACGAGAACAACTTTAAAAAGTTTGTGTATGTCTGTCTGTGGTGTAAAATTATGGAACAGTCTAGATCAGACTCTAAAACAACGTCAGCCCTGCTGAAAAATCCAGCTTAAACCAGCCTAGGCTGGTTGGCTGGTTTTAGCTGGTTAACCAGGCTGGTTTTAGAGGGGTTTTGGCCACTTCCAGGCTGGTTTCCAGCCATTTCCAGCCTGGTCTTAGCTGGTCAGGCTGGAAAATGACCAGCCAAATCCAGCTAAAACCAGCTTGACCAGCCTGGTTTAAGCTGGATATAGCTGGTTTTGGCTGAACTCCCAGCTTGGCTAGGCTGGTCAAGCTGGTTTTAGCTGGTCATCTCCCAGCCTGACCAGCTAAGACCAGGCTGGAAATGGCTGGAAACCAGCCTGGAAGTGGCCAAAACCCCTCTAAAACCAGCCTGGTTGACCAGCTAAAACCATCCAACCAGCTTAGGCTGGTTTAAGCTGGATTTTTCAGCAGGGAGGATATTAATCAATTTAAAAAAACTGTATAAATATATATTAATAAAGGAATATAATGAAGGTGACTGTAAGGCTTGAAGCTTACGCTGCTATTCTGAACCAATAATCGGAAACAGAAAGCAGTTGAAGGATGGTGTGTTTAAATCCATTATTTATCTGACTCCATTGTAATTAATCTGACTCCATTAAAGTTGTTATCATCATTGATAAAGAGAAAGAATCTCAATGTCTTAAAGCAGGCAAAGTTGTTTATTAAGTTACATGTTTAAATATACAGACAGTAGAATGAAACAAACTAACATACTGGATAAAGAAATGAGCTGTAACATATGCACTGCTGAGCAACAAAGACAGTGAAACTGCCTTTGTTAGCATATGAGGCTACCTACTCGTGTGCGGGAGATGCAGAGTAAAAGTCGTTCTCCCAGATCAACAGTTACCTTTCCCTATTATACCCTGAGCAAAGCATTGTCAAACATGGGTGAAAACCAACCACCAAAACCAGCTGGACATGAGAGCAAAGTTGAGGAGATAAAGTGGGGGAGAAGAACATTACTTTCCTCAGGTCATGACTCAGCAAATATGTTGTAGATTGAAATACAATGAATCAATGTCTCTGTTGATTTCATCACTACAACACTGAAGTCATAAACTGTCAAATGACACCAAACATGACAAAGTTATCTGAAAGAAGAACACGAGCAGATGAATTGTGTATGGTGAAGAGCACATGGTTACTGTAAGCAAATGGCAGAGATCTGTATTGGAGCTGTGAGGAACTCTGCCTCACCAGGAGGACCCATCCCATGCTTGGAATGCCACAGTAGTCCTTCATTAGCATAGAAGGAAATATATCATATTTTCTCAGCTTACACTGACTGAAAAGGGATAAAAAGAGAAAGGTATGATGAAAATTTAAAGAGCCCATATTATAGATGAAATAGGGTCATATCTTGGTTGTAAGGGTCTCCAACAACAGTCTAATATGCATGCAAGGTCAAAAAACACTTTCATGGTCTTATAATCTGCATTTATTTTTACCTAATTATTCCAGCGACTCCTGTATGAATCGTCCAGTGATTCATTTGTTCCCAAACCCCTCCTTAGCGCGAAGCTAATCTGCGCTGATTGGACCAATGACAGTCTGTTGCGATTGGTCGACTGCCTTCAGTCAGAGAGTGAAATGGCCAATAGCTAATCAGCAATATAAAAGTAATCACAGTTCATACACGCTCGATAGTGTAGGCGTGGATTTTAGCTGCCAGTGGGTCAATGTAAATACAGACTATGGACTTAAAAATACAGACGACTAA